>NC_053024.1:404505489-404729414 GCF_003073215.2 Triticum urartu
CAGGCAGAGGACTCGTCAGATGTCATCATGGGTAACCTTCCTGTTAACGATGTTCCTGCAAAAGTTCTTTTTGACACGGGTGCATCCCATTGTTTCATCTCGAGATCGTTTTCATCTAAGCATGGTTTGGCTTTGCAAATTTTGCCTAGTCCATTAGCAGTTGTCTCTCCCGGTAGGCGCATGCATGCTAACTCCATTGCTCCGGATGTTACTATCACCTTGGGTGACTACAAGTTTCTATCTTCTCCTACGGTTCTTGGTGAATCGGATATTGATCTTATTCTCGGAATGGATTGGATTTCTAAGCACAAGGCGCATCTTGATTGTGCAGCCAGGCAGATTCAATTGACTCATTCGTCTGAGGATGTAATTGTCTTTGCCGCTCATGATAATACCATCCGTCTGTATCTTGAGCCTGGCACGGAACCAGTGTGCAAGCGTCCTTACAAGCTCGGACCTGAAGAGTTGAAGGAGCTGAAGAAACAACTCGATGTTCAACAGAGAATGGGTCTCATCCGGCCTAGTTCTTCTTCGTGGGGTTGTGGTGTTCTTTTTGTGAAGAAGAAGAAGGATGGAACGGACTGACTTTGTGTTGATTACCGGCCATTGAACAAGAAGACCATCAAGAACAAATACCCACTTCCCAACATCAATGAGCTGTTCGAACAACTCAAAGGTGCCCAAGTATTCTCCAAGCTTGATCTCCGTATGGGTTATCATCAGATTCGAATCCGTGAGCAAGATATTCCCAAGACGGCTTTCAGGACAAGCTATGGGTCATATGAATACACTGTCATGTCTTTTGGCCTTGTCAACGCTCCTCCGACTTTCTCTCGCATGATGAACTTCATCTTCAACACCTACACCAATGACTTCATTTTGGTCTATCTCGACGACATTCTGGTTTTCTCGAAGAACAAGGAAGATCATGCCAAGCACTTGCGTTTGGTACTTGATAAGCTCAGAGAACACAAGTTCTATGCCAAGTTCTCCAAGTGCGAATTTTCGCTCGATGAGGTTCTTTATCTTGGTCATATCATCTCTGCCAAGGGCATTGCGGTGAATCCTGAGAAGGTGTCTGCAATTGTGAATTGGGAACCTCCTCAGAACGTGAAGCAACTCCGTAGCTTCCTCGGTCTCGCAAGCTACTGCCGAAGATTCGTTGAAAACTTTTCCAAGATCGCGAAGCCTCTCTCAAATCTTCTCCAGAAGCACGTCAAGTACGTTTGGTCTCCGGAGTGTGACATTGCTTTCAACACTTTGAAAGAGAAATTGATCACTGCTCGAGTTCTGACTCCGCCTGATGAATCCAAGCCGTACGAGGTCTTTTGTGATGCCTCTCTCCAAGGTCTTGGTGCAGTGCTGATGCAAGAGAAGAAAGTTGTTGCTTATACGTCTCACCAATTGAAGCCCAATGAGAAGACTACCCCACTCATGATCTCGAGTTGGCGGCAGTTGTGCATGCTCTTTTGACTTGGAGACATCTCTTATTGGGAAGAAAAGTGGACATCTTCACTGACCACAAGAGTCTCAAGTACATCTTCACTCAGCCTAATCTCAACCTCAGGTAGACTCGATGGGTCGAAATGATTCAAGAGTATAATCCGAGTATCGAGTATACTCCAGGCAAGGCCAATGTGATTGCTGACGCATTGAGCGGGAAGGCTTATTGCAGCAGTCTAATTCTCAAGCCTTATCAACCCGAGCTTTGTGAAGCTTTCCGCAAACTTAATCTGCAAGTTGTTCCTCAAGGTTTCCTCGCCAACCTTCAAGTCTCTCCTACCTTGGAAGACCAGATTCGCCAAGCTCGGCTTCTTGATGCTATGGTGAAAAAGGTGAAGATTGGGATTGCCAAGAGTCAACCCAAGTACAAGTGCTACCGCCTTGATGACAAGGATACTCTCTTCTTCGAGGATCATATTGTTGTACCCAAAGGTGACCTTCGTAAAGTGATCATGAATGAGGCTCACAATTCTCTCCTCTCCATCCACCCTGGGAGCACGAAGATGTATCAGGACCTCAAGCAGGCTTATTGGTGGACTCGAATGAAGCGCGAGATTGCTCAATTCGTGAATGAATGTGATGTCTGCAGAAGAGTGAAGGCAGAACACCAAAGGCCAGCTGGTCTCCTCCAACCTCTTGCCATTCCAGAATGGAAGTTTTACCACATTGAGATGGACTTCGTGACTGGGTTTCCAAAGTCCAAGCGTGGCAATGATGCTATATTCGTTGTCATGCTTTCGTTTGCCATGCCAAAGTCCAAGCGTGGCAATGATGCTATATTCGTTGCCATGACTTTTGTTAAGCTTTTTGAGTATCTCCATGCCATTCTTTAGTTTGCCATGTTCAGGTCCTGTAGCATATAGTTTTCATGCTCCGAAGAGTGCTATCTGGTCTGAAATTCCAGACAAGTGTTAATTTCACTAAGTCTGAAATCTGTTTGCCATATGCATTTTTGCCATGCTTGTTTGAACCTGTTAATGGATGAATTGGCCGTACCTCAGTGCTAGACTTTTGTTAAGCATCATGAATGGCTTCCTGCCATGTATTTTGATGCCATGTTTGGGTGCTGTAGCATGTTCATCTTGTTGCATTTAGATGGCCACTTGCTGTAAATCGCAGAACGTGGTCATATTTGAATTGCTTGCCATTTCCAAACCGTAACTCCGATTCTCGCGTTCTTTATATCATTTTCAAGCGATTTCATCTCATCTTTCCAGTGGAACACTTGGGTTTCCAAGTTGAGGCCAGGTTCATGCATTCCTTGTCACATCTTGCATATGCATCCCGCATCGCATCCCGCATAGCATACCATGTTTGCATCATATTGTTTGAGCTTTGCACGTGGTTGATTCTGTCCTTGTTGCTTGTTTATCTTGTTTGGGTAGAGCCGGGAGACGATTTTGCTATCGAGGAGCCCGTTGAGTTTGCTTTCGAGGATCCAGTCAACTCTGACAACTTTGCAGGCAAGATGATCATATCCTCGAAATCACTACTATCTTTGCTTTGCTAGATGCTCGCTCTTTTGCTATGCTATGCTACGATGCCTACCACTTGCTTTCAAGCCTCCCAAATTGCCATGTCAAGCCTCTAACCCAGCATGTCCTAGCAAACCGCTGATTGGCTATGTTACCACTTTGCTCAGCCCCTCTTATAGCGTTGCTAGTTGCAGGTGAAGATTGGAGACCGTTCCTTGTTGGAACATTTATTTACTTGTTGGGATATCATTATATTATCTTGTTATCTTAATGCATCTATATACTTGGTAAAGGGTGGAAGGCTCGGCCTCTCGCCTAGTGTTTTGTTCCACTCTTGCCACCCTAGTTTCCGTCATATCGGTGTTATGTTCCCGGATTTTTGCGTTCCTTACGCGGTTGGGTTATAATGGGAACCCCTTGATAGTTCGTCTTGATTAAAGCTTTTCCAGCAATGCCAACCTTGGTTTTACCATTTGCCACCTAGCCTCTTTTTCCCTTGGGTTTCCGGAGCCCAAGTGTCATCTTATTCAACCCCCCCCCCAGGCCAGTGCTCCTCCGAGTGTTGGTCCACCTGTCAGCTGCCGGTGGCCACCAGGGGCAACTCTGGGCTGGCCTACCCGTACCTAAGACAATCTGAGTGTGCCTTGAGAACGAGATATGTGCTGCTCCTATCGGGATTTGTCGGCACATTCGGGCGGTGTTGCTGGTCTTGTTTTAACCTGTCGAAGTGTCTTGAAGAACCAAGATACCGAGTCTGGTCGGAACGTCTCGGGAGGAGGTCTATTCCTTCGTTGACCGTGAGAGCTTGTCATGGGCTAAGTTGGGACTCCCCTGCAGGGATTTGAACTTTCGAAAGTCGTGCCCGCGGTTATGGGCAGATGGGAATTTGTTAATGTCCGGTTGTAGATAACTTGAACTTTAATTTAATTAAAATGAATCAACAGTGTGAGTTACCGTGATGGTCTCTTCTCTGTGGAGTCCGGGAAGTGAACACGGTGTTGGAGTAATGCTTGCGCAGATTGTTCTCTAGTTTCTCGTTCGCGCTTTGCCTCCTCTTCTCGCTCTCTTTTGCAAACAGGATAGCCACCATATATGCTAGTCGCTTGCTGCAGCTCCACATATTACCTTGCCGTACCTTTTAAGCTTAAATAGTCTTGATCGCGAGGGTGCGAGATTGCTGAGTCCCTGTGGCTCATAGATTACTTCCAAACCAGATGCAGGGCCTGATGATTCCGCCCCAGGTGACGCGCTTGAGCTCAAGTGGGAGTTCTACGAGGACTCTCAACGATACTACGTGTCTTTCCTTGATGATCAGTAGTGGTGCCCAGTTGGGGGTGATCGGGACCGTGTCGCATGTTGGGTTATCTTTTATTTTGGCGCCGTGGTCGGGCCATGAGTGTTTGGATGATGTAATGTTATTTATGTACCTTGATTGACGTGGCGAGTGTAAGCCAACTATGTATCTCCCCTTTATTATCTATATTACATGGGATGTTGTGATGATTGCCTAACTTGCGACATTGCTTTCAATGCGGTTATGCCTCTAAGTCGTGCCTCGACACGTGGGAGATATAGCCGCATCGAGGGTGTTACAGTGTTGAAAGCAACGTCACATTCAGGCGTCCAGACATACTTGACATGCTTATGGAGGAGGTTGGAAAGACGCTTTGCAATCTTAGAGAAATTCGCAATGAATCTTCGACAATAGCTTGCAAGCCCAAGAAAACTGCGGAGCTGCTTGACATTCCGAGGAGGCTCCCAAGTCACAATTGCAGACACCTTCTCCGGATTAACAGCGATGCGCTTGGCGGATATGATATGACCAAGGTAAAGAACTTCGTCAAGCCAGAACTCACACTTGGAAAACTTGTCAAGCACCAATCTCAAATGCTTGGCATGATCCTCCTTATTCTTGGAAAAGACCAAGATATCATCGAGATACACCAGGACGAAATCATTTGTGTAAGGGTTGAAGATGAAGTTCATCATGCGAGATAACGTTGGAGGAGCATTGACAAGGCCGAAAGACATGACAGTATATTCATAAGAACCATAGCTTGTTCTGTATGCTGTCTTGGGGATATCTTGTTCATGAATGCGAATCTGATGATAACCCATACGGAGGTCAAGCTTGGAGAATACTTTGGCCCCTTTAAGTTGCTCAAATAGCTCATTGATATTGGGAAGTGGATACTTGTTCTTAATTGTCTTCTAGTTCAATGGACGGTAGACGACGCAGAGTCGTTCCGTTCCATCCTTCTTCTTGACAAAAAGAACACCACAACCCCATGGAGATGAACTCTGTCTGATCAGACCCATATGCTCTTGTTCATCGAGTTGTTTATTCAACTCCTTCAACTCCTCTGGTCCAAGCTTGTAAGGACTCTTGCAAACAGGTTCCGTGCCAGGCTCAAGATCGATAACAAATTCAACTGACCGGTGAGGAGGCATTCCTGGAAGCTCTTCTGGAAAGACGTCTTGATATTCACAAACGACTGGAATCTGGGAGATGGCATTCAACTCGCCCTTCTCATTGAGATAAAACAGTCGTATGGTATCGTCCCGAGAGGCATAGATGATCACCTCCTCTGCAGAGTGTGTCAATTGAATTTCCCTGGCAGCACAGTCAAGCCGAGCCTTGTGCTTAGAAAGCCAGTCCATGCCGAGAATTAGATCAATATCTGAGTCACCAAGAACAATTGGAGAAGACAGAAATTTATAGTTGCCCATCTCGATACCGACATTCGGAACCATCATGCTAGAGCTCAAACGCTTAGCCGGAGAAACAACTCGCAAAGCTTTAGGTAATGCCTTAGTGCCAAAAATGTGCTTCGATGCATAAGGATATGACATGAAAGAATGCGATGCACCGGTATCAAATAAGACTTTTGCAGGAATATCATTAACTAGAAGATTACCCATGATCACTTCTGAAGAATCCTCTTCCTGAGCTGTGTTCATCATGTTCACCTTAGCATGCTTTGGATTATGCTTGACCACTTCATTGCTGGAAGATCTCATAGGAGGAGGAGGCGGAAGGCGCCTTTGGTTGAAGCACTTGTTTGCATAGTGCCCTTTCTGCTGACACTTGTTGAAAGTAACCTCTAAGAGCGGACGGTGATAAGGAGCACTTGACCTTGGACTTTGAGACTGAGCTTTGTTTTGATAGCCTGGGTTGGGTGGGTGGCAAGATCCATTGCCGCCTTTGCTCTTCTACTGGTAGGGCTGGCGAAACGGAGGACGAGGCAACCAGAACTTCTGTTGCTTAGCTGCCACTTGTGATGAAGAAGATTGAACTGCGTCCCTGACTCTCTTCTTAGATGCCTCACACTTGAGCTGAGCAGCTTCTTGCTTTAATGCCATGTTATAGAATTGATCGAACTTGGTCGGCTCAAGAAGCACGAGAGCTAACTGCAGATCCTCTCTGAGGCCACCTCTGAATTGATAGATCATACTCTTTTCGTTAGGAACATCTTGTTTAGCGAAGCGAGAAAGTTTCTTAAACTGGATATTGTATTGATACACAGACATGCTGCCTTGCTTGAGATTGCGGAACTCCTCACACTTGCTCTCAACAACACTTGGTGGGATGTGATGAGCTTTGAAGTCTCGGCGGAAATCATCCCAGGTAATCACATGACCTCCTCTGGAATCTCTGTATTGTCGAAACTACTCAGCAGCTTGGTCCTTGAGTTGAAACGAAGCAAACTTGACAAAGTCCTCAGGCCTGACATTGCTACATTCAAAATGCTTGCAAATGCCCATAAGCATATCGTCGGCATCTGGGGCCTCAGCATAGTTGCTGAAGGACTTCGGCTGGTTTGCGAGGAACTTGTTGAGTGTAGCAAATTGAGGCTGATTGTTGCCTTGTCCTTGATTTCCTTGGTTGCCTTGCCCTTGATTGCGCTCTTGCAAGAGTTACAAAAGCATTTGAGTGTTGGCGTTGGTGGCTGCCATGACAGCTTGCCATGCCTCCGGAGGTGGAGGTGGTGGCGGAGGGTTCGACTGATTCCCATCATTGCGGTCCGGATTCTGACGCGTTGAAGGAGCCATCTTGAAGAGGGTGACATCCGTTAGAATTTTTGAAAGACAGATATTCAAGCTGAATCAATGGATCGAAAATGCAACATATAGTCTCACAATAAACATTCAAACAAGGATGAACGAATGAATTCCAAAGTAAATCATCACACGTCCACTAAGTTGAGAAGCCACTTAGATAAAGGTAGATGAATAAAGCAACAAGGTACGGATATGAACAAATAAGTGGTAAGGATTACCCAATCACAAACCAAATATCTGCGGGAAGAATATACTAGAGTTACTTGAATTCCCACCTATAAAACTCCCGAAACTTTCTGGTTATGCAATCAGGTGTTGGGGATACAGGGGAAGCATAATATCTCACCCAAAACTAACAATCCCTACATCCAGCTGTATCCATCCTTCAACACATAACCAAGAAACGTTCAGAAATCATGTACCTCAACCTTCGAAAAGCATCCGTTATACGAGTTATGGCAATACTCCCGAACTCCCTCCCCAGTACTGGGTGGCGTCGAGGTTATCTCACCAACAACTGCATAAAAGGGATTTTCGATGTCGGCGAACTCAGGTACTCTAGAACTGCAATGATAAAATTGTGAAGACAACACCTCGGAGCTCAACTCCCTGGAACACTGCCACAACCCCTAAATGTCAGGAGGCACCAAGTACAATGTTCTCGTCACAGAACTATCGGAACGATTCCAAGATACCCGTGTGATCCTAAAAAAATCGTGAAAATTGAGGAGAGGAGAGTCAAAACTTCTACGTCGGGAGGCCTCACCAAAGCGACGAAGGGACAGAGGAGTAAAAAGAATCCTACTCTCTGATATATACATATATATATATATATTTATATATATATATATATAATCCTAAGACTCAAAACATTTTGTTCTAGACTCAACAATGTCAGCGATTCGATCAAGCAGGGGGATCCTATGTCGGGGATGGCTCTGATTACCAACTTGTAACACCCACAATGCGGCTATATCTCCCACGTGTCGGGGCATGACTTAGAGGCATAGCCGCATGGTAGGCTTGTCACAAGAGGGGTAATCTTCACACATCTCATGTACAGAATAAGAAAGGGATAAAGAGTTGGCTTACAATTGCCACTTCACACAATACATAAATAATTCATACATGATCCAAAGTACAATAAAAGGTCCGACTACGGAACGAAAATAAAAGAAGACAACCCCAAATGCTAGATCCCTGATCGTCCCAACTGGTCTCCACTACTGATCATCCGGAAAAGAAACATAGTAACGGCCCGAATCCTCGTCGTACTCCCACTTGAGTTCGGTATCGTCACCTGCACTGGTATCCTCAGCACCTGCAACTATTTGGAAGTATCCATGAGTCACGGGGACTCAGCAATCTCACACCCGCGAGATCAAGACTATTTAAGCTTATGGGTAGGAAAGGGTAGTGAGGTGGAGCTGCAGCAAGCACTAAGCATATATGGTGGCTATCATACGCAAAAGAGAGTGAGAAGAGAAGCAACGCAACGATCGAGAAGCTAGAAGTGATCAAGAAGTGATCCTGAAGCTACTTGTGTTCAAGCATAACACGAGACCGTGTTCTCTTCCCGGACTCTGCCGAAAAGAGACCATCATGGTTACACACGGGGTTGATTCATTTTAATTAAGTGCCAAGTTCTCTACAACCGGATATTAACAAATTCTCATCTGCCACATAACCGCGGGCATGGCTCTCTAAAGTTTATACCCTGCAGGGGTGTCCCAACTTAGCCCATCACAAGCTCTCACGGTCAACGAAGGATATTCCTTCTCTCGGGACCCAATTAGTCTCAGAATCCCGGTTACAAGACATTTCGACAATGGTAAAACAAGACCAGCAAAGCCGCCCAATGTGCCGACAAATCCCGATAGGAGTCGCACGTATCTCGTTCTCCGGGCACACTGTATGAGACTAGCTACGAGTAAAACCAACCCTCAAGTTTCCCTAAGGTGGCCCCACAGGAAGCTCGTTTCGGACCAACACTCAGAAGAGCACTAGCCCGGGGGGTTTAAAATAAAGATGACCCTTGAGTCTACATAACCCAAGGGAAAGGTATATGGTGGTAGGTAGGCAAATGGTAAAACCAAGGTTGGGCCTTGCTGGAGGAGTTTTATTCAAGGAGAACTGTCAAGGGGTTCCCATAACACCCAACCGCGTAAGAAACGCAAAATCAAGGAAGATAACACCAGTATGACGGAAACTAGGGCGGCAAGAGTGGAACAAAACACCAGGCATAAGGCCGAGCCTTCCACCCTTTACCAAGTATATAGGTGCTTTAAAGTAAATAAGATATAATAATGATATCCCAACAAAAACATATTCCAACATGGAACAAACTTCATCTTCACCTGCAACTAGCAACGCTATAAGAGGGGCTGAGCAAAAGCGGTAACATAGCCAAACAACGGTTTGCTAGGAAAGGAGGGTTAGAGGCTTGACCTGGCAATATGGGAGGCATGATATAGCAAGTGGTAGGAAGTGCAACATAGCGATAGAGCGAACAACTAGCAAGCAAAGATAGAAGTGATTTCGAGGGTATGGTCATCTTGCTTGCAATGTTCTCAGAGTTCTCGAAAGCTTGATCCTCGTTAGTATACTCAACAGGTTCCTCGTTCAGGTACTCGTCTCCTGGCTCTACCCAAAGCAAGAACACAAGCAATGGAACAACAATCAATCACGGTGCAATGCACAAGCAACATGATGCAATACATGGCATGCTATGCAAGACATGATATGCAATGCATATGTGTGCTCCGGAAGGGAAAGAATGATCAAGGCATCAACTTGGCAAACCAAGTGTGCCGCTGGAAAGATGAGATGATTTCGGTTGAAATCAATATAAATATTACCGGAAACGGATGCACGGTTTGCAAATGGCAAGCATCAAAAGAATGACGCAAAACTGCGATTAATAGCACAATGCCACTTAGAATGCAACAAGAAACTAATCTACTGCACTCCAACATAGCAACAAAGCATATGGCCGTGATGTACAAGAGATGCTTCACAAAACATGAACACTGAGCTACGGCTAAATCACAAAAGAGAAGGTTCAAACAAGCATGGAAAAAGTGCAAAAGATATCAGCTTCATAGACTTTGTGAAAATACTAACATGTCAAAAACAACATCAGGAAGCAATGTTTGGAGCAAGCAAACAGCATGCTACAAGAACATATCATAGCAAACCAAGGCATGGAATGATTCTACTAAATGCATAGAACAAAAGTCCCTTACAGATCATGAGCCAAAAAGGCACATAAAATATGATGGCACCCATGTAGGCATAGCAAAAGTTTTATTAACAGTTTCAGACTTAGCAGAAAAACAGAGCATGTCATAAACATAATTATGATAGCAACTTTGTGAGCTCATGCCACTAACCACAAAGCATTTCATGACAATATAAGCATACCAATAGCAATATGACATGTTCATGAAGCTAACCATGGCAAGAGAAAGTTAAAAGGATGCATGGATCACTAGCAACTACCATGGCAATATTGATTAACATGTTAACATTCTGCCAGGAACATTTTAGAGCAAAAGTTGAGCAATAACAAGACATTCTAGAGCCCTCCATAATTGCAAACAGGGGCATTGATGATAGAGCATAACCACATGTTCAAAACATCCTTACTGAAGTATCCCAAAATAAACATGGATCTCACTTTAGCATCAAGTTTACATGGCATCAAAATAACAGCAGGGAAAGACTTAGCAAAATCCTAAGTCCTTGAAAACAGCAACATCACGAAGCCTAGTTTGCATGCTTGTTCTAATCACCACAATGATCACAAGAATACAAGACAAGCACCTTTGTAAAGATGGCATGATGTAGTTCAAAACACATGTAGACCTCAAGCTCATACGATGCACACATCAAGTGCAACAAAAATGACAAAGCCTCATGATCTGATAAGTACCAGTTGTTAACATTTTATAGCACTCTTGCATCAATGATAATGGCATCATAATGAACATGAACATGCATGGCAATGCTTCTAACGTGAAGAGCTCAATGAGACGAACAATTCGACATATCATATGCATGAATCAGAGTCACGGTCACCGAGATATGATGCGATGAAGGAGGCATGAAAATATTGCAGGGAAAGGACTTAGACGAAATTACACCCTCTGAATGGATCTAGTGTTTGTGCACGCGGTTCGAGGATCATCGGGATTTGGCCGGATCTTCGCCGGAGCTTGGGGAGGTGGTGGCCCGAGTCGGGGAAGGAGCTCGCCCGAGCGGATCGGGGCGGCGGTGGCCGGACGCGGCGAGGTGGCGCGGTGGAGGCGCTGCAGGCGGCGAGGCGGGCGGTGGGGGGCGGCGAGGCGCGGGGCGGTGGTGGTTGGGCACTTGGGGGCCGGTGACGCTTGGCGAGACGGCGGCGCCATGTGGCGCTCTCCCATTGGCTCGGGCATGGCGGTGGACGCGTCCAGCGCCGTCCGGACGTGTCCGGCGCGGAGAGGGAAGGTGGCTAGGGTTTTGGGACCCGGATTTGGACGGGGAGATGCATATTTATAGGTAGATGGAGTTTCAAGTGTCCAAATGAGGTGTAGTTTTCGCCCACACGATCGTGATCCGACGATGGAGGACATGGAGATGGTTTAGATGGGTTATTGGGCCGTTTTGGAGGGGTGTTGGGCTGCAACACACAAGAGGCCTTTGCGGTTACCCAGTTAACTGTTGGAGCTTCAAACGACCTCCAAATGGAACGAAATTTGACAGGCGGTCTACAGGTGGTGTACCAAGGCCACTTGGAAAATTTAGGTCCATTCCGAGAACGTTTAACACCCGCTCACGAAAAGCAACAAGAAGGGTGTGCCGGTGCATGAAGGAGTGTCGAATTGCGAAACGGACAACGGGGAAAATGCTCGGATGCATGAGACGAACACGAATGCAAATGCGATGCACATGATGACATGATATTTAAATGCATGACATGAACAAAATGCAAAACAAAGACAAAACCCAACCACGAAGGGAATCTCATAACTTAAAGCCGAGAATGGCAAGAGTCGGGGTTACAAATATGGCAAGTTACATCCGGGGTGTTACAGCCTTCCCCTTCTTGGACGCATCTGCCTCTAGATGCGTTGATGCCGCCCTTTTCTTCCTTCCCCTCGGGGGGAGAATTGCTTTCCTCCTCTTCCTCGTTGTCGGTGTCAAAACCGGCGGATCTCGGGTAGGGGGTCCCGAACTGTGCGTCTAGGCTGGATGGTAACAGGAGGCAGGGGACACGATGTTTTACCCAGGTTCGGGCCCTCTTGATGGAGGTAAAACCCTACGTCCTGCTTGATTGATATTGATGATATGGGTATTACAAGAGTAGATCTACCACGAGATCAAGGAGGCTAAACCCTAGAAGCTAGCCTATGGTATGATTGTTGATGTGTATGTTGTCCCTATCGACTAGCCTGTCCTCGGTTTATATAATGCACCAGAGGCCTAGGATAACAAGAGTCCTAGCTGAATACGCCGGTGGGGTGGAGTCCTTGTCTTGATCGCCAAGTCATGTGGAATCTTCCTTGTATGCGGCAGCTGTCCGAACTGGCCCATGAGTATACGGCCACGGGGGTCCTCGGCCCAATCTAACAGATCGGGAGATGACATGTTGAGTACCCCCTAGTCCAGGACACCGTCAGTAGCCCCCTAAACCGGTCTTCAAGTTAGGGGCGCTCCTCGATTCTTCTGAACTATTCTTCATCTTCGGTCGTCGGTCTTGAAAATTGGTTCAACAAATCTTCTTCGATCTTGAGGATCGCCGAAATGCATTCGACGGGTTTACACGTCGGGTATCCGAGGAGCCCCTTTAAGTTTCCGGTCTTTATCAATGCCTTCTTTATTTTTATGCCACACCTCGGGTTTGAAGTTGTTCCCGGGAGGCAGTGTCTCCTTGCGTCCGAGCTCAAACGCCGGACTGCATTCGAGGTATCTTTTGCAGCCGAGCACCAACGCCGGACTGCTTCCTAGCTCTAATGCCAGAATGTATCCGAGCTCCAACGCCGGACTATGTATCCGAGCTCCAACGCCGGACTGTATCCGAGCTCCAACGCCGGACTGTATCCGAGGAGTCGTAAATCACCTTGGTTCAAAGAAGTTTGAAGGAGTTTAGCCGAGCTTAGTGCCGGAAATGCCCTCTATGGAGCCAGCCACTAGCGCCCGAGCTTTAGGCCGGACTGCTTCCGAGGTGGTGCACCACCCTTAATGTGGGCCGATTTTTGTGAATATTTTTTTATTGGTGCAATTTATTCTCTGCCGAGATATATAGCCAGTAGCCCTCAAGGTGTGTATCGGTCTAAAACCCGAGAGGCACCTGAAGGATGACGTAAGACCGCTGATCCCAGTAGCCGCTGAGACTCAGGTTGATTTACAAAATCGGCCTGAGGATCAAGTCCAAGCTCGGCAGAATACTTCGGGACACTAAAAGCAGTGCGCTCAGTCCTCGAGACTCAGGTTGGGTGTGGCAGACCAACCTGAGGATCAAAATCTCCTAGGAAACTATATTGCACATAAAATTTTCTGCATTGGACAAGCAATGCAGTAGCCCCCGAGACACTGGTCGGGTGGCAACACCGGATCAGGGGATCGATGTGCCCCTTTAATATTTGTAAATAATAGGCCCGAAGCCCAGTAGCCCCCGAGCCTTAATGCGGGCACGGGTGGCCGAATTAAGGATCAACATCCATAGTAGAATCACAAATTATGTGTAATGACTCTATGTATCCAAGTACTTTACGTCATTAATGCTCGGATCCGCATTGTACCAAACTTTGTTGACCGACCATCAGCTTCCACCTCCTCGGCCAATAGCCGAGGAGTGTTTGTCCAACTTTATAAAGCCTTTATGAGGGCAAAGATTTACGACAAACAAGGCAATCTGGCCACACAATTTTATAAACAAAGGTACGCAGAGAGATATGTTATATTACTGTTTAACAGAAGAAATGTCTTCCAAAGAAAATAGTCCCGCTATCGGTTCCTTTCTTTGGGTTGTCATGCTAAGCATGACCATGAAACCTCATCTCGAATGTAAGAGAAAAATATCGAGGATTTAGTTTGGGAGGCCAGTTAATAGCCCCCGGTAGTGTTCGGCGAGAGTTGAGGTCAAGCCATAAACACTTCGGCCAATGTTATGAACGGCCCATCATTTAACATAGTCATCGGATCGCTGACCAGTTTACGCTTATTGTGACAGTCAGTTTTCGGCTTTCTCCACTAAGGTGCTTGACCATGCGAGCTGGAAGCACAATCGCAGTGGTTCTCCCTTTGCACACCTAGCCGAACAAAGCGGAACGTAGGAGGAAAGCACAGGAGCCGGGTAACCCAACTATTGACCGAAGACATAATTCAAAACCGATGTATATATAGCAATATCCGAGAATATTTTTGCCGAATCCCTAAAGGTGCCTGGCGTTGCACTGTGAGACTAATGCTGGAAAAGCACAAATAGTTTAAAAGTGCCAAAAAGCTTGGAAAACCAAGAAACGTCAGTAAAAACATGACGTCCGAACAAGATCAAGTGTTCGGTGCCAATCCGAAAATTGGTCTTAGAAAAAAGAAGTTCTTCTGTCGTGCTTTAACATGATAGATCCTATCTCAAGACTTCGAGCGGGTCAGCCTAGGGCTTCAACCTCCTATCCCGAGGGCGGAGTACTTCTCATTAGGCCAGTTTAGCAAATTAGGCTCCCCGGCTAGTGACGGCACACTCGCGTCGAAAAAAGGAGTGATAAATAATAATAAAACTTTGCAACGACTAAGAAGAAGAACACTTATTATAAGACGGCTCAAATAAACTTAAGAGCCCCCAAGTGACTTGGGTAGAAGAATGATTGCATGTACCGAAGTACTTATATCATATCTATGTTCAACCGAACTTTAAACGCGTCTTAACCGACCGTCGGCTTCTCCCTCTTCGGTCAAGGACTGAAAAGTGTTATGTACTCCATCGGTCGAGAATATCGACGGTGTTTCCAATAACCAGGCAATCAGGCCATAAGGCTGTAACAGACAAAGCGCGCTCAGGGAACTTATGCTATATTACTGCGAAGTGTAAGAAGCATCTTCGAAGAAAATAGTACCCCCACTGATACCTTTCTTCGGTGCTCATTGTTATTATGAGACTTGTGCAATAGATTTTTTGTACTCATGAGTTCCGTTGTGTGCCGACCATCATTGAAAACTATAAGAGCGCTAGCTTTCGGCTTCACCCAGTCTGAGGTCCGGCTCGGGTGACCCGATCGTGACAATCGCAGAGGTGCTCCCTTTACTCCCTAGCCGAACAATCGGGAACGTAGGGGTAAACACAAGAGCGATGCAACCCAGCTTGCAAATCGCTTAAGTCAATATGGTGCATATTGTGGCATAATACACGAACAAGGAACGAAGCCGTACAAGTATAATCATATGCAAGAGGAAAAGCTTCATAAATGAAGCCCCCAAGTGAATTGGGTCCTTGAATTTGTGTGACACAAACAAAGTTTGGACAAGGAAATTTTTTACAAGCAACTTTTTTCCAAAAAAGTATAATGCTTGGTCGAACCGAACACAAGTTAGAAATTAAAGCTTTGAGCATGAAAGCGACTTAGCTGGTTAATGTGTTCGGTATTGATGACGCGGTCCGAGCTTGATGCGGGGCAAGGTTCCATCCCCCAAGCTGGTCCCGGGATGGCGGAGCGGAGAGCTCGACATGCCGAAGTGGTGACATAGCACGGTCAATGCAGACCAGCAGAGTGACGCCGAAGTCCCCGGATCATTTTCCTGTGCACAAAAAATAGTGCAAACCGGAGATAATAGTAATAATGATAATTAAAAAAATGTTGCATAATAAATAATTTATGTAAAGTGAGAAATAGAAGAAATATGGCCTGGCGCCGAAGTCAATGTCGATGCAGGGCATCGACGTGATGTAGTAAAGGCGTGGCAAAGCCTGAATTCACAGGTCGGTCCGAGCTCCGGATACGGCGTTCGCCGGACTATGTACGGAAACTGATCGAACCACCACGCGACCATCGTTAATGCGGTCACCATTTGATAGACCTGTGTACATATCATGGACAAACCAGAGTAATAATTCCTTGGGAAAAATGAACCCAAACAAGCAAAAAATACTGGGATTAATAGCACCTGGTTTATTTGTTGTAGCAATCTGAAGGAAGGTGATTCCCAAAATTGGGACTCGATCCGCACACCATTGCCTGATGGGCGATAAAACGACGGCATGGCAATGCTGGCAAAGGTTGGCTCGCCAAGGCAAAGCCCTCGGCCCAACTAACGTGATGGAGCTGGTCGGCTAGTGACGCCGAAGTGTCCGGAGTAGGTTGATGAAGAGATGGCGAAGCCCCCGGTCCAGCCGAGATGTCGAAGCCTCGATGTCAGCCGATGAGTCGAAGTAGGTCGGCGTGATGGACACCAGCTTGAAGAAGCAATAGTGCGGCCCTGCCGATGCAGGTCATGACGTGGTCGATGCCGGCTTGATGAAGCGACCGTGCGGTGATGCCGGTATGCCCGCTCCGTGTAATCCGTGGGGCGGCGATGTTGGTGATGATTTATCCTTCGCGATGCCGGACTCTTGTTCGGCTTGCCGAGATGATGATCCGAAGAAGTTGAGCTCGGCTCAACAAAGTGACGACGTGTCTAGCGCAGGTCGGCAGTCGTGGAGCAATATTGCCGAACTGGTTTGACACCAGCATGATGTTGAAGATCATGTTCAAAATATCTTAAAGTTAGTGGGATGTGTTCGGGAACAAAACACAATACCCCATACAAAACTTCCTTCAAAAGGGATGTCCGAAATCCTGTTCATAAAAAAGACGAACTCGGGCCGGATTCGTTTTCGCGCAGAAAACAGATCCGAAAAGTGATGCACTAATCGGAAGGTTCCTGGAGTTTGGACGGTCGGATCGAGCTGAAATTATGAGAAGTGGTAGATATAGGAATTCCGCAGCCGATCAACGGTTGGATCTTTCAAAGGACGTCCGAGCTAGAAGCTGGACACCACGCCCTCAACTCGTCCAGATTCCCGTCCAGATTTGACAGGGCTCCGGTATATCATAGATTGCTAGAGATTCCTCCATCGGAACTCGACGAAATTTTGCATGGTCTTTGAAGACTCAATTCCGCACAATTCCACCAAAGGGATCGTCAAAGCGGTGCTCTAAGAGGTTGTGGCAGCGGATACAAGTTCGCTATTTGGAAAAATAGCACGGTCGCTTGAGGGCAATGTTGACGTTGAGCCCCCGAGCTGCATAGATGATTCCTCCGTGATCTTGATAGAGATCGGAGTTGATGTTTGATGAAGGCCCTTGTCCGAACATGGTGATCCGAACACGGGGCGCAATTCTTGGTCGAACCAAGGTGACCAGTCGAGCTGGTGACGAAGATGCCGAAGTCGCAGTTGATCTGCAGGCGAGCCATCGATCCTTTTGTCGATCACATAGCGGAACTCTCAATAAAAGCACCAATGTCGGTGTCAAAACCGGCGGATCTCGGGTAGGGGGTCCCGAACTGTGCGTCTAGGCTGGATGGTAACAGGAGGCAGGGGACACGATGTTTTACCCAGGTTCGGGCCCTCTTGATGGAGGTAAAACCCAACGTCCTGCTTGATTGATATTGATGATATGGGTATTACAAGAGTAGATCTACCACGAGATCAAGGAGGCTAAACCCTAGAAGCTAGCCTATGGTATGATTGTTGATGTGTATGTTGTCCCTATCGACTAGCCTGTCCTCGGTTTATATAATGCACCAGAGGCCTAGGATAACAAGAGTCCTAGCTGAATACGCCGGTGGGGTGGAGTCCTTGTCTTGATCGCCAAGTCTTGTGGAATCTTCCTTGTATGCGGCAGCTGTCCGAACTGGCCCATGAGTATATGGCCACGGGGGTCCTCGGCCCAATCTAACAAATCGGGAGATGACGTGTTGAGTACTCCCTAGTCCAGGACACCGTCACTCGTCGTCGGTGGCGGGAGGGGAGTGGGTTTCGTCGTTTTCGGACGTCACGTCCGAAGTGCCCTTATGGCGGAGACCACTCCTGGTCCCTTTGGCCCTCTTCTTGGCCTTCTTCTTCGGCGCTTGATAGGGCGCCGGAACCAACATCTTCGTTAGAAGCGGGATAGCTGGTTCTTCGGGCAGCGGAGCCGGACACTGAATCCACTCTGCCTTCTTTGTCTAGCCCTAGAAAAACAAACAGGGAAGCTTAGACATCTTCCTTGAGTATGCAAGTAAAGGGTACACCTTGAAATACGGAAAACTTACCGCACTAGCGGGATGGGCTAGGTCGTGCCCGCGGTCCTCGGTCATAGCAGGCCGCGTCTCGTTTGCCTTCAAGAGCACCTTCTAGATGTCTTCGTGCGTAGTGCCGAAGAACTGTTGCAAGGTCTGGTGCTTGACCGAATCGAACTCCCACAAGTGGCAAGTCTGGCTTTGGCACGGCAGGATCCAGCGAGCAAGCATCACCTGGATCACATTGACAAGCTTGACGTTCTTGTCCACCATGCGCTTGATGCGCGTCTGAAGTGTTGTCAGCTCGTCCGAAGAAGACCAGTCCAGGACCTTCTCTAGCCAGGAGGTGAGCCGCATCGGGGCGCCGGACTGGAATTCAGGAGCCGCGGCCCAAGTGGCGTCACGAGGCTCTGTGACGTAGAACCACTGATGTTGCCACCCTTTGACGATCTCCTCGAAGGTACCTTTGGGCCATGTGACATTGGGTAGCTTGCTCACCATGGCGCCTCCGCACTCTGCATCTTGGCCATCCACCACCTTCGGCTTCACGTTGAAGATCTTCAACCACAGTCCGAAGTGGGGTGGGATACGGAGGAAGGCCTCGCACACGATAATAAATGCCGAGATATTGAGGAAGGAGTTAGGGGACAGATCATGGAAATCCAACCCGTAGTAGAACGTGAGTCCGCGAACGAATGGGTGGAGAGGAAATCCCAACCCGCGGACGAAGTGGGGGATGAACACGACCCTCTCATGGGGATCCGGAGTAGGGACGATCAGTCCCTTGGCCGGAAGCCGGTGGGAATTTCCTTGCCTAAGTATCCGGCCTCCTAGAGCTTGGTGATGTCCTTCTCCTTGTTAGAGGAAACCATCCACTTGCCTTGTGCTTCGGATCCGGACATGGCTGGAGTGCTTCTTTGAGGCAGAAAGGATGGAGGCTTGGGCGCTGGAGCTCAAGAATGGACGGGCAGAGAGAAGGAAGGCGTGGGTGAAAGAGGTGAACCCTTATCCCCTTATAAAGGCATTGAATATCAAGCGCCTCCCCACTCGCCTTAAAACTCTCTTATTCCCCAAGGGTCATGCAGGCGGCGCGGTTGGATTACCCACGCCCGTATTGATGAGGATCCCACATTAAGGGGACACGATCTCTGCTTTGACAAGACGTGCCAGTAAAACCGCATCTTGAAACGTGGAGCAGGAGGCTAAAAACGGTTCGAAATAATGACCGGGCTGTGACGTGATGTCACGCTACAAAAGTTGTTAGTAGATTGGACTCGTAAAATATTATACTCTCTGCATATGTGTGTGGTACTCGTTTTGCAGAGCCGGACATGTTTTCTGTGTTCGAAGGTTGTTTTGGAGTATTCGGAGGAGGAACCCGCCTTGCAATGCCGAAGAAAATCTGTGCGCCGGACACCTCGTCATTGAAGCATGGTTCAGGAGCTAGTGAGGGAGTCCTGGATTAAGGGGTCCTCAGGCGTCCGACCTGTTGGACATGGGACGGATTGATGGGTCGTGAAGATACAAGACAAAAGACTCTCTCCCGTGTCCGGATGGGACTCTCCTTGGCATGGATGGCAAGCCCGGCGTTCAGATATGAAGATTCCTTTCTTTGTATCCGACTTTGTACAACCCTAGCCCCCTCCGGTGTCTATATAAACCGGAGGGTTTAGTCCGTAGAGGCAATCATAATCATACAGGCTAGACTTCTAGGGTTTTAGCCAATACGATCTCGTGGTAGATCAACTCTTGTAATCCTCATACTCATCAATATAAATCAAGCAGGACGTAGGGTATTACCTCCATCAAGAGGGCCCGAACCTAGGAAAAACTTCGTGTCCCCTGTCTCCTGTTACCATCGACCTTAGACGCACAGTTCGGGGCCCCCTACCCGAGATCCACCAGTTTTGACACCGACAGCGCCCGCCCCAAGTGGAGTCCGAATAGGAAGGGGAGTTGGCTTGGCCCCGCTTTCCCTCTTCCCCTCCTCTCCTTCCCCCTTTTCCCCCTCCGTAGAAAGGAAGGAGGGGGTGAATCCTACTTGGACCGGGAGTCCAAGTAGGACTCCCCCCTTGGCGCGCCCCCTCTAGGGCCAGCCTCCTCCTCCCCCCTCCGTTATATACGTGGGAGGGGGCACCCCAAAGACACCAAGTCTTCTCTAAGCCGTGTTCGGTACCCCTCCACAGTTACACACCTTGGTCATATGGTCGTAGTGCTTAGGCGAAGCCCTGCGCCGGTAACTTCATCATCACTGTCAACACACTGTCGTGCTGATGAAACTCTCCCTCGTCCTCAACTGGATCAAGAGCTCGAGGGACGTCATTAGCTGAACGTGTGCTGAACACGGAGGTGCCATACGTTCGGTGCTAGGATCGGTTGAATCGCGAAGACGTTCGGTCTACGGGGGTACGTGGACACACTCTCCCCTCTTGTTGCTATGCATCTCCTAGATAGATCTTGCGTGATCGTAGAATTTTTTTGAAATACTGTGTTCCCCAACAGTGGCATCAGAGCCAGGTCTATGCGTAGATGTTATATGCACGAGTAGAACACAAAGAGTTGTGGGCGATAATAGTCATACTGCTTACTATCAACGTCTTACTTTGATTCGGCGGTATTGTTGGATGAAGCGGGCCGGACAGACATTACATGATTGCGTTCATGAGACTGGTTCTACCGACGTGCTTTGCACACAGGTGGCTGGCGGGTGTCTGTTTCTCCAACTTTAGTTGAATCGAGTTTGACTATGCCCGGTCCTTGTTGAAGGTTAACACAACACACTTGACGAAAAATCGTTGTGGTTTTGATGCGTAGGTAAGAACGGTTCTTGCTAGAAGCCCGTAGTAGCCACATAAAACTTGCAACAACAAAGTAGAGGCCGTCTAACTTGTTTTTGCAGGGCGTGTGATGTGATATGGTCAAGACGTTATGAGATATAAATTGTTGTATAAGATGATCATGTTTTGTAGAAGTTATCGGCAACTGGCAGGAGCCTTATGGTTGTCGCTTTATTGTATGAAATGTAATCGCAATGTAATTGCTTTACTTTATCACTAAGTGGTAGCGATAGTCGTAGAAGCAATAGTTGGCGAGACGACAATGATGCTGCGATGGAGATCAAGGTGTCAAACTGGTGACGATGGTGATCATGACGGTACTTTGAAGATGGAGATCAAAGGCACAAGATGATGATTGCCATATCATTTCACTTATTTTGATTGCATGTGATGTTTATCCTTTATGCATCTTATTTTGCTTAGTACGGTAGTAGCATTATAAGATGACTGATAACCCACAAGTATAGGGGGTCGTTTGTAGCCTTTTTCGATAAATAAGAGTGTCAAACTCAACGACGAGCTAAAGGTAGAACAAATATTCCCTCAAGTTCTATCGACCACCGATACAACTCTACGCACACTTGACGTTTACTTTATCTGAAACAAGTATGAAACTATTTTGTAGGTGTGATGCTAGAACTACTTTTCAAGAATAAAACTAGAAGTACTTTGCAAGATAATAAAAGTTAGGTGTTTATAAAAACAGTTTGTGTCAACAAGAAAGTTATTTGTCCCTAGGCAATCGATAACAAGTACCGGTAATCATTCTTGCAACTTTATATGAGGGAGAGGCATGAGCTAACATACTTTCTCTACTTGGATCATATGCACTTATGGTTGGAACTCTAGCAGGCATCCGCAACTACTAAAGATCATTAAGGTCACGAAACCCAACCATAGCATTAAGTATCAAGTCCTCTTAATTTCCATACGTCATACCCCACCTACTCGGGTTTAAGTTTCTGTCACTCTCGCAACCCACCATAAGCGAACCATGAACATATTGCAACACCCTATAGCAGGGGCCCCTCACGTTTGCGTGAGACGGAGGGCATAGTAGGACAGCACCATAAATAAAATATACAATCATATCAACCAAGATCATGATTAACCCACAAGACAAAACGGATCTACTCAAACATCATAGGATAACCATAGATCATTGGGAAATAATATATGGAGTCGAGCACCATGTTTAAGTAGATATTACAGCGGGGGGAAGAGGTGTTACACTGCTGCATAGAGGGGGAGAGAGTTCGTGTTGACGGTAGCAAGATTTTTGATGTAGATCGCCGTCCTGGTTGTTGCCCCGGTGGCACTCCGGTGCCACCGGAAGCGAGGGGGAGAGAGCCCCCTACTTCTTCTTCATCCTTGGCCTCCCCCTAGATGGGGAGAAGAGTTCCCCCCATGGTCCTTGGTCTCCATGGCGGCGGAGGGGCGGGAGCCCCTCCGAGATTGGATCTCCCTCTTTGTTCTCTTCTGTTTCGCGTTCCCCAAATCTGGCCGAAAACCGTTTCTTATATTCCCGGAGATCCGTAACTCCGATTGCGCTGAGATTTCAACACGATTTTTTTCTGGATACAACCCACCACCACATGCCTGGCTCAGGGGTCGGATCCTGGTGGGTCGTTCCCACCACAGGACTCCGTTTGCGGTGATTCCAACTCCCAAAAATCACATATATTCCAAAATAATTCTCTGTAAATTTTTATCGCGTTTGGACTTTGTTTGATATGGATTTTCTGCGATACAAAAAACATGCAAAAAAACAGGAACTGGCACTGGGCACCGGATCAATAGGTTAGTCCAATAAATCATATAAAAAGCTGCCAAAAGTATGTAAAACTTGTATAATATTGGCGTGAAACAATCAAAAATTATAGATACGATGGAGACGTACGTACAACATCCCCAAGCTTAATTCCTGCTCGTCCTCGAGCAGGTAAATGATAAAAAAGATAATTTTTGATGTGGAATGCGACCTAACATAAACTTGATCATATATCTAATCATGGCATGAATATTAAGACATAAGTGATTCAAAGCAATAGTCTATAATATGACATAAAGACATCAATACTCAGGCATCCCAACAAACAATCATGTCTTTCAAAATATTAATGCTAAAGAAAGTTATCCCTACAAAATCATATAGTCTTGTCATGCTCTGTCTTATTAACACAAAGTATTTATCATGCACAACCCCGATGACAAGCCAAGCAATTGGTTCATACTTTTTAACGCGCTTCAGCTTTTTCAACCCTCATGCAATACATGAGCGCAAGCCATGGATATAGCACTATATGTGGAATGGAGTATGATGATAGGGGTAAATATAAAGAAGACAAAAAGGTAAGAAAGTCTCACATCGACGCGGCTAACCAACAGGCTATGGAGATGCCCATCAAGCGATATCAATGCTAGGAGTAGGGATTTCCATGCAACGAATGCACTAAGAGCTATAAGTGTATGAAAGATCAATATGAAAACTAAGTGGGTGTGCATCTAATCCTATAATGAAAAATTCCCACTAGTATATGAAAGTGACAACATAGGAGACTCTCCATATGAAAAACATGGTGCTACTTTGAAGCACAAGTGTGTTAAAGGATACTAACAATGCCCCTTCTCTCTTTATTTATTATTTTTTCCTCTTTTTTCTTTTTTCCTTTTATTTTTTTCTTTATTTTTTATTTTTCCTTTTTTTCTTTCTTTTTCTTTTTTTCTCTCATTGTCTGGAGTCTCATCCCGACTTGTGGGGGAATCATAGTCTCCATCATCCTTTCCTCACTGGGGCACTGCTCCAAAAATGAATAATGATAATCATGACACTTCTATTTACTTATAACTCAAAAGAAATAAAAATTACAACTCGATACCTATAACAAAGGATGAATATATATGAATTCCTCTGGCAATGAACCAGGATGTGCAATGATCTAGCGTAACATGTATTAAAAATGATGAACGATGGCTGAGCCACAACTCCTATGTCAACTATATGATCATGCAAAGCAATATGACAATGAATGCTCAAGTCATCCAACGGAAGCAGTGGAAGTTGCATGGAAATATATCTCAGAATGGCCATGGAAAATCCATAATAGGTAGGTATGGTGGCTGTTTTGTGGAAGATATAATAAGGCTTATGTGTGATAGAGCGTATCATATCACAAGGTTTGGATGCACCTGCGAAGTTTGCACCATGTATCGATGTGAGAAAGGGCAATGCACGGTACCGTAGAGGCTAGCAAATTGTGGAGAGGTAAGAGTGTGTATAATCCATGGACTCACATTAGTCATAAAAAAACTCATATACTTATTGCAAAAGTTTATTAGCCCTCGAAGCAAAGTACTACTACGCATGTCCCTAGGGGGATAGATTGGTAGGAAAATACCATCGCTCGTCCCCAACCGCCACTCATAAGGAAGACAATCAATAATAACTCATGCTCCAACATCATAGCATAATGAGAGACTATACGTGCATGCTTTGGGAATCACAAACCTTAACACCGATATTCTTACTAAACACAACTGTTTACTAGTACCTCCCACATATTCCATATCATATCGAGTGATCCATAAGTTTTATGTAGGATTTTATGACTAACCATGCAATTGACCAATTCCTGTTAGCTCTCTAAATAGATATAAGTGGAGCATGAGAGTTTAATTCTTTCTACAAAAGACCATGCTCTAATAAATATAACTGAAGCAAAAGAGCATTCTTTAAACAACGGTTTTCTATGTGAAGAGAAACAAGCAATCCAAACTTCAAATGATATAAGTGAAGCACATGAAGCATTCTATAAAACCATACTCAAAAGATATAAGTGAAGTGCAATGAGCATTCTATAAATCAACCCTGGACTATCTCATACCAACATGGTGCATAAAATAAAAAATTAAAATAAACACAAAAGACGCTCCAAGATTTGCTCATATCACATGAACGAAACGAAACTGAAAACATACCGATACTTGTTGAAGAAAGATGGGATGCCTTCTAGGGAATCCCCAAGCTTAGACGCTTGAGTATACTTGAATATTTACTTGGGGTGCCTTGGTCATCCCCAATATTGAGCTCTTGCCTCTCCTCCTTCTCCTCGTATCGAAACCACCTCAATATTTGATCACTTCATCCACACAAAACTCAACAGAAAGTTCGGTAAGATCCATTAGTATAATAAAGCAAATCACTACTCTAAGTACTGTTGAAAACCAATTCATATTTTGTTTTTGCATTGTAGCTATTGTAATATAACTTTTCCATGGCTTATACCACTGATAAAAATCAATAGTTTCATCAAAATGAGCAAAACAATGCATCAAAAACAGAATGTCTTAAACAGGACAGTCTGTAGTAATTTGAACATTCACCATACTTCTATTAATCCAAAAATTCTTAAAAATTTAGGAAAATTAAAAAAAATTGTATATCAAGACTATGCAAAAAGTTTCAGAAGCTTTTGACCTTCCAGTAAAAAATGTAAAATCGCGCACTACAGATAAAGTTTCTGTTTTTCACCGCACATACCAACAAGCAATCTAAACATCCTAAAGGCAAATCTTGGCACATTATTTTTATAATACAATGTAATTGTACAAGGGGATAATTATTTTTGTGATAATATTCATGAAAAAATCTACATTTTTTCCATGAGCATGAACCCAAGTGTTCAAGGTCGGCCCTCACTTCTCCAATGCATAACTTCCAATTGCTTCTCTTTTGTGAAAAGGTTTTAAGTTCCCCTCTATATTTTTTTGTTTTTAAACTATATAAATGCACTCAATAGAAATAAATGACTCTCTAAAACTTCCAAGTTGTCTCCCTGGCAGCGCTTTCTTTAAGGCCATTAAGCTAGGCATAAAGTGCTCAAGTAATGAATCCACCCAGATCCCAAGGTATATCAAAGCCAATTTTAATTAACAATGATTTGTCATTTAGTTATGAGCACAAAGCAACGTATATCATGCAATGACGAAGTCTAACTCTCTTCCTATGCATCAGCATATCATAAAAGAACAATTCATGCACATCAAGTAAAGGACAATACATAGCATAAGCAGTTTCTTGCAATTTTATCGTGTTGGAAACATAAAGAGGTGGAGATGTAGTTCCTCTCTCATAATAATTGCAAGTAGGAGCAGAAAGCACATGCATGTTATATTCATCAAAATCATCATGTGCAATGGTAAAAGGCAACCCATCAATATAATCCATAATAAGTGCAAACTTCTCTGTTATAGTGTAGTTTGGAGAATTCAAAAAGATAATAGGACTATCATGCGTGGGTGCAATAGCAACAATTTCATGTTTAACGAAAGGAACAATAGCAAGTTCATCTCCATAAGCATAATTCATACTGGCATCTTGGCCACAAGCATCAAGTTCATCAAAAAGGGATATTTCAAAAGAATCAACAAGATCATGGCAATTATCATAACAATCATCCTTCGGTAAGAACGAAGGGGCATTAAATAATGTATGAGTTGAAGGGTTACTCTCATTAGAAGGTGGGCATGAGTAGCTAATCCGTTCTTCCCCCGTTTGTTCTTCGCTCGCCTTCTCATCTTTTTCATCCAATGAGCTCACAATTTCATCAACTTCTTCTTCCATAGACTCCTGCAAAATATTAGTCTCTTCTTGGACAACGGAGGAGTCCTCAATATATACATAAATATCGTAATTGTACTTATAATTATCATAGCAATATTCAAGGATAGCAAGATATTCAGGTCTATAAACTGAATCATCAAAATCTTCAAACTTTTTGAACAAAGATTCAATTTCATAAGCACCCTTAAAAGCAACAAATTCTTCAATTCGTTCCACATCATAATAATCATATATACCTCTAGCATAAGAAGCCAAGGTTTCATTATCATTAAATTCGCATGAATAGGGAAGGTGTGGAACCTCAATCTTAGAGCAACAAGTATAATCATATCTCAAGCATAGATTCCAAGCATACCATTGCAACATTTCAATTTGATCCCATAAAAGTTTTCCCTTTTGAGTCAAGCGATGATCCCTAAAGTATTCGCGTTGATCCAACGTTACTCCCATTATCAAGTTGAATGGGGTTTTCTCGCGATTATCAAAGTAGTGCCTAATATTTTTCACATAACGAGCATCGAGGGTTTCACGAGGTTCCCCATATCCATGAGTAGCAAGTACCACTAATTTTTTTGGTGTTTCGTGTTCCATATCCATAACCAAAGATAGATAACAACTTAGAACAAGAAATAAAAACTACTTAGTGATAAAGCAAAAAAGCGCACACGAGAATATTCACCCCACGCTATTGCTCCCCGGCAACGGCGCTAGAAAAAGGTCTTGATAACCCACAAGTTTAGGGGATCGTTTGTAGCCTTTTTCGATAAATAAGAGTGTTGAACCCAACGAGGAGCTAAAGGTAGAACAAGTATTCCCTCAAGTTCTATCGACCACCGATACAACTCTATGCACACTTGATGTTTACTTTATCGGAAACAAGTATGAAACTGTTTTGTAGGTGTGATGCTAGAACTACTTTGCAAGAATAAAAATAGAAGTACTTTGCAAGATAATAAAAGTTAGGTATTTAGAAAAAGGGTTTGTGTTAACTAGAAAGCTATTTATCCCTAGGCAATCGATAACAAGTACCGGTAATCATTCTTGCAACTTTATATGAGGGAGAGGCATGAGCTAACATACTTTCTCTACTTGGATCATATGCACTTATGATTGGAACTCTAGCAAGCCTCCACAACTACTAAAGATCATTAAGATCGCGAAATCCAACCATAGCATTAAGTATCAAGTCCTCTTTATTCCCATACGTCATACCCCACCTACTCGGGATTAAGTTTTTGTCACTCTCGCAACCCACCATAAGCGAACCATGAACCACTACAAAAAAACACACATCCATGACATTTTGGGTCGAACGAATTTTTTTCCTGTCATACTTATGACACTTCTATGACGATAATTGTGACAAAACCCGGTATCATCATAGATGTGGTGGGGTCCTACTTTTATGACAAAATCATAACAGAAAATGGGCTTTTCGTCCTGGGCGGGCTGGAGACGCAGCTGCATGGCATTCTTTGGGCCATCCATGACAGAAAAAACCATGGTAGAAGCGAGGGCGAGGAAAATATCGGGGAGTTCCCGGTTACGATGGGTGGTCGAGGGCCGAGCGATGCGCATTTCTCTCGTACATATGCTCGTGTGTGTGAGGCGTTGGGCTCTAACTAAACCCGAGCGAGGCGTTGGGCTCTAACTGAACCCGAGCAATTGCACTGCAGGCTACGCGTTACTGAATCCGAGCAATCGATTGATCCCTTGGTGTTAACAGAACCCGAGTAATTCCTTCGCTACTGCTGCTAACTAAAGCGATCAATGCTGCCTCTGGATGAACAGTGAGTGTTGTTGGGGGGGTTTGGATGAACAGTTCCCGGTGGGAGTTGGATGAACAGGACCCCGTGATAGTAGAGGTCGTTGCCGCTGGATGAACAGTACCCCGATCGATCGAGCCGGTGGATGAACATGACCCCATGGAGGGCCGGATGAACAGGACCCAATGGAGGGCTGGTTGAACAGTAGTCGGTGGAGGGCTGGATGAACAATAGCCCGTGGAGGGGTCATTGAACAGGACCCCATGGAGAGGGCTGGTTGAACAGTAGCCGGTGGAGGAGCATGCGGTGGAGGCTGGATGAACAGGAGACCGTGGATGAACAGTCGCAGGTGGAGGCTGGAGGAGGTCGATGGTGGATGAACAGTAGCCCGTTAAGGCAGTCGACGGTGGAGATGAACAGTATCCCGTGGAGTCCCATTTTGCGGTACGCCACACCCCTCCCGATGAACAGGACCCCCGTTTCGACCGTAGCACTCCAACACAAGTCTGTTTCCTCCGTTTTGCGGTACGCCACACACCTCCCGATCAACAGGACCCCATTTCCACCGTAGGAGGTCCGTTTCCTCCGTTTTGCGGTACGCCAGACCCCTCCCGATGAACAGGATCCCGTTTTAACCGTGGCCGGTCGGACACAAGGCCGTTTCCTCCGTTTTGCGGTACGCCAGGCCTCATTTCCATCGGTTGTTCCATCCAAGCCGGTTGACTCCCGATGAACACGATGACCCGACCCATCCGGTTTCCCCCCATGATCATGCCGACGGCGCAGCTTCTGCGTTCCGACCCAGCCATGTACATGAGCCATGGCCGTACATATGCGCGAGTAGGCGTTCGAGACCCCGCCGTATGTATGTATGTGGTCGTATTTACTTTCTTGCACCCTGGCTGTTGTACCTATGTGTACATGCTACGTGTGCGCCTCTACTACGACACGTGCGCGCCTCTACTATGACACGTGCGCGCCTCTACTACGACACATGCGCGCCTCTACTACGAAGCGTGTGCGCCTCTACTACGACACGTGCCCTTCCTTACATGGCCATGATTCATCGCTGCAGCCTGCAGACAGGCCGATCGTATGTACGTACACGTTCGTGACCAGAATGACAACGCCAAGTACGCTTCGACCGGGTGGGTCCCGACTGTCAGGCACTTCCTTGCGTGCGACAATGTAGCTGGTGGGTCCCAACAGTCAGTGGGGCGAATCATTTTTTTTCCCGTAATATGGACGCACTTCCTTGCATGCGAAGATGTAGCTGGTGGGTCCCAGCAGTCAGGGGAAGAAAACATTATTTTCAGGGTAAAAAGGATGTAGTTGCATGCATGCGTCCATGGGCGTGGTGCGTCCCCACTGTCAGACTCTCATGTACAGTCATCTTCCGATGACTCTCATTTGTTGACCACGTTGACCACAACGTGCCGAGCGCACCAAGGCCGGTGGACGACGGCGAGGCCCCAGACTGGAACGACCCGGATATGGGGAAGACACGGCAGTGGAGTCACAAATGGAGAGGAGTGGGAAACTTGACTAGTTCGGGTGCGCAGCAGCACTCCCGCCCACGGGAGACAGGAGCAAGAACAGAGGTTGAAGAAGGAGCACTGCTGTTGGATTAACATCCAACGGTCCAGCTGCTAGATCATTTGTTGATTAAGTTGACAAAACCCTGCGTACACGTCCGCTTAGTAGGCCCACAAGTCAGCCACCAAATCTGACGGGTCCCAGCTGTCAATGGGAGGAATCGTTTTTTCGCATAACAAGGAGGCACTTCCTTTCGTGCGAAGATACAGTCGGTGGATCCCAGCTGTCAGGGGGAGGAAACATTTTTGTTCAACTTAATATGGAGGAACTTACCTTGCGTGCGACCATGGACCTCGTGGGTCCCAGCTGTCAGGCTCTTCACGTACAGTCCTCTTCCGATGACTCTCGTTTGTTGACCATGCCGCGCCGAGCGCAGCAAGGCGGTGGACGACGGCGAGGCCCCAGACGGGAACGACCCAGAGATGAGAAGACGCGGTACTGGAGTCGCAGATTGAGAGGAGTACAAGGGTTATAACTGGTTCTGGTGCGGCGTGGGGCTGTAGTCGGTGGAGAATAACAGGAGGCGTGGAGGGTGGAGGGATAGCCTGGCCGGTGGTGGGGTAGCGCTTCGCAGCAATGCGTGCTAAGCAGAGCCGCTAGCCACCGGAGGCCGGACCAGGTGGTCCCGACGATGCTGGAGGAAGAAGACGAGAGATTGAAGGTGCATGCCGGTCGTTGGATATAAATCCAATTGTTGTGGATGTCATAATCATTTGTTGACCAAGTTGACAACGCCCTACGTAGGCTTCGACCTATTGGCCCACATACCAGTCTACAAAAATGTGGCATATATTTAACCCATGTTTTCTAGAATGTACATTCCATTTGCTGGGTTGGGTGAACAAATAATTTCGTGTCAATGCACCCCATTTAATATTTTCTAAGAAATACCATCGCATTTGCACTTTCTTGAAATACACGAATTAGCTGGGATTGTTCTATATATAATGTTAGGTTAGAAGGAGCAGTTAATGTCAAAAAATAAACCATTGTGACACATTTTTATATATAAAATTAACAAATTAGCGAGTTATTGCTCAAAATAAAAATGAGTGCGTTATTATTACATTGGTGCTTAAAATCTTCGCAAGCTTTTGTACGCAATCACAAGGATTTTCCTACCTGTGAGTCAAAAACAACCAGGATTTTCCTTGCCAACTTCTGTTAAACATTTACTTTTATAAGTTAATAACACGTGGGATGTTTTTATAATGTATATATAAGTCTCTATAAAATATACGATAATAGTAATAATATAAATATATATAATGTGGTTAGAAGGGAAAACATCAATTGGACACAGCATTATTATTCTTATATATAGATAAATAGAATAGAGATTTGTGTTTTATTAAGAAAATACATTGGGCTGTCGATCTTTAAGAAAAAGTAAAACCTACGCTGGGAGGCCCATAGGCCGGTATGGACCTCAAAAAATAAGTTCAAACCACTGTCTCCGTATGTCCTGGGCTACGCATACCTAGGCCTAGTTGATACTTGTTCACCCTCTGGAAAAAAAGAGGGGGCCGGCGGCGCGACTGAAGAAGCACATCAGATGCAATTTTTTTCTTCAATGGATGGCTCTCAATGGCGGTTTTTTACTTGCCTCTGCACCATACAACTTGTATTTTTAGCCTCCCAGTCCGTGGTGGACCAGCCGCCCATTTGCTGGGCGGGCCAACCTATAGAAACCAGCACTCAATTTTTCATCAAGCCCCCAAAACAACGCAGTACTATGCTTGTTTTGAGGCCGAAAACATTACGGCAGGGGTTGAGCGGGGGAGGGGGAGACAGAGCAAAAAATATTAAAAAGAGTTGATGCGTCGTTGCTACCCTAACAAAGCAGGTGCAATTCTTCTTGGGAAGAAGGTGTGCCGTTGACACCCACACATCACAAATCCCACAGTAGACATACCAACAAGTTCACACACAAGTACAACAGAACAGGTAAACATTCGTATCAAACTCAGGTTCATAGGACACGTTCATATTCATAGCCAACATTCACAATCAACAACTCAAAAGATTCATATATAGACACAAGTTCAGCATGTCTATGCATCCAAATGATTGATCGATCACACGACAATATTCATAGATAATTCACGAAAAGATTCAGATATACACATGTTTAGTATGTCTATGCAACCAAATGATTGAGATCACAGAAAAATATCATCCATGGACGAACTTTAATTACCTAGGGTACAGACTGGTAAATGGTGTTTAGTCGGAGGTACTTCTTGCTAAAATTAATGCTTGTACGAGTAAACTTTCGAGTACATAAGAGGCAGTACAGACAATCTGAACTTTGCTTGTAGGTTTATCCTCAAATAGTGGCCTCGTGCCGAGGGAGGTTTGAGCAACTTGGCCACTACTTTCATCCAACTAGTTTACCGGCTCATTTTGGTCCTGTAGCTCGCCTAAATTCTACATTGCAGACAAGAAAGGAGGCAGTTGAGAAAACAAACCACCCAAATTTTTTGTGCAGTTCAACTAAAATGGAGCATCCCTGGCATGCAGACTGATTAAGTGCCAAATGAATATACGCGTCAACCAACTTCTCTGGAATCTTTAGACTCCATGCCATACAGTTCGGTACCATATGTGCCGATAACCAAAACGCACAAGTTGGGACCAAAGACTGGACTGCGTTTTTCTGGGCTATGCGCCAAGCAATATTTTTGGCGTTCACTCTCCTAATACTTGGAGTTTGACAACTGGTGGACACCGGTTGATACTCGAATGAATATAGGCACTTCTTATTGTCAACATCGATGCTTGTCTGAGTGAACTTGGGAGTACATAGCAGCAGCATAAGTACATGTCCATCTGATCCTTTTGTGCAGTTCTACTAAAATCACCCAATGTAATGATTTGCCTGCGAGTTCAGGTTCCAAGTTACTCCTTTATGAAATCGGCAAACAGTAGCACAATACCAAATTACCAATACATATGACAAGCACAATAATCAGGATTAAGACCAGTACCAACTTGTGTGAGGTAGCATATCAATTACTATTTCCTTCGACTAGAAGCAGAGATAAGCCAAGCGACTGACAGCAAAGGAAGGAAGCAAGCCCGGATTAGCTACTGACAGGAAAGGAAGCAAGCTGTAGAGGCAATGAAGCACCCAAAGTTTTTGTGCAGTTCCACCAAAATCGAGCATCCATGTTGGCACATATATTGAGAGAGTGAGATTACTGTAATAGTGGGTCTAGTTGATGAAACATACACTAACAAATAGAAGAACCCTCATTATCTTAATGGGTAAAGTTAGCAGCATAGTAGTGTTGCTTAAAAGAGGTACTAGTTTATTTAATCAGTGCCAATTAGCTCAACACTCAAAGCATTGCCATGTATCACAGGTTGCAAAACTTTAACGTGCAAAGATAAAGGAGTTTCTCATGATAGTAGCATGATACAAATAGAGATGACAGCAAACTAATATGGATGAAGGCCTTAGGCCGGTACCAACCTGAGCAAAAAAGCTTATTCATGTAGTCCCAGAAGAGATGATAAAGCACTCACTAGAATCACTCAATAGTATATATTTTTGTGCACTTCAAATGTATGGTTGAAATCACTCTTGTTTACCAGTGCTGAGATTATATCGAAAGATTATCAAGAACTTCTAGCAGAGTTAAAGCACTGGCTGGGATACAGTTCATTGTATTGTCTTGTGTAGTTCCACTAAAATGTATGATTGGCACAACATGATGCATGTTTGCACAAGTAGGAACAAGGTGAAACCTTCATTAGCTTAGTGAGAAATGATAGAAAGACATTAGCATATTACTCTAACAGTAGCATCAAATTCATCATGGACAATATGTGGAAGTGGAAGGGCTCCCTGGAAGATCGTCTCACATGTAAGGTAGACGTTGCCGGAGCCCTTGAATGACCTCGACTGAGGCCTCGGTGAAGGAAATATGCCCTAGAGGCAATAATAAATTTATTATTTATTTCCTTATATCATGATAAATGTTTATTATTCATGCTAGAAATGTATTAACCGGAAACATAATACATGTGTGAATACATAAACAAACAGAGTGTCACTAGTATGCCTCTACTTGACTAGCTCGTTGATCAAAGATGGTTATGTTTCCTAACCATAGACATGAGTTGTCATTTGATTAACGAGATCACATCATTAGGAGAATGATGTGATTGACTTGACCCATTCTGTTAGCTTAGCACTTGATCGTTTAGTTTGTTGCTATTGCTTTCTTCATGACTTATACATGTTCCTATGACTATGAGATTATGCAACTCCCGTTTACCGGAGGAACACTTTGTGTGCTACCAAACGTCACAACGTAACTGGGTGATTATAAAGGTGCTCTACAGGTGTCTCCAAAGGTACTTGTTGGGTTGGCGTATTTCGAGATTAGGATTTGTCACTCCGATTGTCGGAGAGGTATCTCTGGGCCCACTCGGTAATGCACATCACTTAAGCCTTGCAAGCATTGCAACTAATGAGTTAGTTGCGGAATGATGTATTACGGGACGAGTAAAGAGACTTGCCGGTAACGAGGTTGAACTAGGTATTGAGATACCGACGATCGAATCTCGGGCAAGTAACATATCGATGACAAAGGGAACAACGTATGTTGTTATGTGGTCTGACCGATAAAGATCTTCGTAGAATATGTGGGAGCCAATATGAGCATCCAGGTTCCGCTATTGGTTATTGACCGGAGACGTGTCTCGGTCATGTCTACATAGTTCTCGAACCCGTAGGGTCCGCACGCTTAAAGTTTCGATGGCGGTTATATTATGAGTTTTGATGTACTGAAGGTTGTTCGGAGTCCCGGATGTGATCACGGACATGACGAGGAGTCTCGAAATGGCCGAGGCATGAAGATTGATATATTGGAAGCCTATATTTGGATATCGGAAGTGTTCCGGGTGAAATTGGGATTTTACCGGAGTACCGAGGGGTTACTTGAACCCCCCGGGGGATTAATGGGCCTTAGTGGAGAAGAGGAGAGGCGGCTAGGACAGGGTCGCGTGCCACTCCCCCTAATCCGAATAGGACAAGGAGAGGGGGCGGTGCCCCCCCCCTTTCCTTCCTCTCTCCCTCCTCTTTCCCCTTCTCCTAATCCAACAAGGAAGGGAGGGAGTCCTACTACCGGTAGGAGTAGGACTCCTCCTGGCGCGCCTCCTCCTAGATGGCCGCACCTCCCCCCTTGCTCCTTTATATACGGGTGCAGGGGGCACCCTAGAGACACAACAATTGATTTGATCTTTTAGCCGTGTGCGGTGCCCCCTCCACCATAGTCCACCTTGATAATACTGTAGCGGTGCTTAGGCGAAGCCCTGCATCGGTAGAACATCATCATCGTCACCACGCCGTCGTGCTGACGAAACTCTCCCTCAACACTCGGCTGGATCAGAGTTTGAGGGACGTCATCGGGCTAAACGTGTGCTGAACTCGGAGGTGTCGTGCGTTCGGTACTTGATCGGTCGGATCGTGAAGACGTACGACTACATCAACCGCGTTGTGCTAACGCTTCCGCTTTCGGTCTACGAGGGTACATGGACAACAATCTCCCCTCTCGTTGCTATGCATCACCATGATCTTGCGTGTGCATAGGAAATTTTTTGAAATTACTAAGTTCCCCAACACTCGTCTTCAGCAAGATCACCTTGGCACTGTTTATTCTTCTTCTTACTCCTCTTCATGCTCTGTTTCTCTTTCTCCTCACCAGTTGGTGAAACCAAGTACATGATTGGCCTTCTATTTCAGAATTGGTTTTGTCAGTGAGGGAGTACAAGTGTACTAGTAAACAATAGCATTATTTTCTCAAGGCAGTCGCAAAATAGAGATGAACACATGCATTAAGGATGTGTTTGGTTGGAGGGATAGCCACCCAAGGGACAGGGATAGCCATATTTAGGGTGGATACCACATGTTTGGTTCATGGACGAGGTTGGATGAGGCAGGACGTGGATAACCAGATGCTAGGAATATTCGCCAAAAATCCGGCTCCGCGCGCGCGAAAATCTCGCGGACATGGGCAGCCAGGCTCACGCCGAAACGTTTTCGACCCCGCCCACCTCTCCAACCTTATCTTTTCCCCCTTTCTTCCCTCAAATCTCTCGTCTCGTCTCCCGTCGGTGCCGGCGGCTGCAAATCGAATAGACGGCCGGCGGATCTCAAGGTCAGTGCATTGGTGCTATCTTCTTCCTGTCCTTAGTCCTTCGTTCGAGATTTCTGCGACGGCGGCAGCCACAGATGGGTGTGGCGGCGGCGGCGGCCGGTGCTGGGTGCAGCAGCGGCGGTTGTCGCAGCTGGGCGTGGTGCCGGCGGCAGCTGTAGCTGGTGGCGTGGCGCGGGAGGTAGATGCAGGGGCGGCGCGGGAGATCTGTAGCTGGGCATGGCGCGGGAGGTAGATGCAGGGCGGTGCGGGAGCAGATGCGCCTCGCACGCGGGCAGCAGATGTAGGAAGCTAGCAAACTGCGCGGGCGTGCTTGCGTACATGAGCTACTGGTCGTGGTGTGAACGTGTGCGTGTTGTGTGCTTGCGTACAGGAGCAGCTGGGCATGTTGATGGGGCTGTACATGGTGCTGCTGGTGTAAACTTGTGTGTGTGGTGTGTGTGCGCTGATGTTTGATTTGTTTTTCATACAGGAGCTGAAAGGGAAACGGCAAGGCTGAAGTCAGGGGCTACATCTCCCTCCTCTCTTTGATTTTCTGCAAGATCATAGGTAACTTGATTACTAGTAAAACCAAATGTTCCTCGTATGTACTGCTTGACTGATGATGTGCATGCTGAGTTGTTTTTGTTAAAGTAACACCATTTGTAATTGATGAAGTAATGTCATTTGTACCATTGCATTGTAGATGGACAAAAAAACAAAGATGTTAATTTGTGCGGCAGCAGCACAATGGTTTATCAATATGATAGCTTTGGTTGTCCAATCTAGAAAAAGAAAAAGGAGAGAGGCAATTACATATGCCCCAATTGATGAGAGAGATAGGATGAGAAGAGAGTACTTTGATAACAAAGTATGGAAGAATGACACAACTTGTGTGAACATGCTTAGGCTTCGGAGAGCTCCTTTCTTTCAGTTTTGCCAACTATTTAGAGATCGCAATTTGCTAAAGGACACAATCCATATGTCCATTGAGCAGCAAGTAGCAATGTTTTTGCACACTGTTGGTCACAACGTTCGGAATAGAGTAATTGGTGGGAATTTCGGTAGATCTGGTGAAGTTGTTAGCCGCTATTTTAAAAAAGTACTCCATGCAATTGGTGAGCTTCGAGATGAACTTATTAGGAAGCCTTCATTGGGGACCCAAAAGAAAATAGAAGGAAACCATCGGTGGGATCCATACTTTAAGGTATGACACCGAGTGACAACTACATTTTGTCAGTGTAGGCACAAATCTGTTTAGATCCTAATTTTTTATTTTTATTTCCACTTAATAGGATTGTGTTGGAGTTATTGATGGTACACATGTACGTGCCTCTGTTACACCTGATATGGAGGCTGCCTTTCGTGGTAGAAAGAAATATACTACTCAAAATGTGATGGCGGCTGTTGATTTTGAACTTCGATTCACATATGTGTTGGCCGGTTGGGAGGGGACATCACATGATGCTGTAGTTTTACGCGATGCTTTAGGACGTGAAAATGGTCTACGTGTCCCACAAGGTAATAGATTAACCATGTAGATACATGTTGTCAATGGGATTTTGATATATATGTAAGTAACCCAAATGCTCCTCGTATTTAGGAAAATTTTATCTAGTTGATGCCGGATATGGAGCCAAACCAGGCTTCTTACCTACTTTTCGTGGCATGAGGTACCATTTAAATGAGTGGGGAAACAATCCTGTGCAAAATGAAAAGGAGCTGTTCAACCTTAGGCATTCTTCTCTTCGCACAACTGTAGAACGGGCATTTGGGTCATTGAAGAGAAGATTCAAAATCCTTGATGATGCCACACCATTCTTTCTTTATCCTACTCAAGTAGACATTGTTGTGGCTTGTTGCATTATTCAGAATTGGGTTTTAAATGATGGCATTGATGAATATATCATACCCGAGGATGAATGGGTGGCCAATATCACTCATGCTTCATCATCAACTGGCCAAGCACAAGAACATGCATACATGGCTAATTTTAGGCAAGGACTTGCTGATCAAATATGGGAAGACCGACAAAACTATTTGCAACATCAAAACATGTAGTAGCTACTATGTCATTCAAATGTGGGAAGAACTATTGTACTTTATTTGAACTATGTGTTTGTGGGAATTTCATTGTAATGACATATTACTTGTTGTAATGACATACTATTATTGTTGAGTTCCTTATTTTCTCTCCAAGTACTTGCTGAGATTTAATTCTTTATGTTGAAATATTTGCTGAATTGCTTCTTTCTTTCCAAGTACCTGCTGGAATTTAATCTTTATGTTGAAATACTTGCTGAAATTCAATTCTTTATGTTGAAATACTTACAGAATTGCTTCTTTCTCATCAAATACATGTCCAATTTAATTCTTTATGTTGAAATTGGTTGCTGATTTGGTTCTTTCTCTCCAAATACTTGCTGATATGCTTGGTGAAATTGTAGGATATGGCTGCTAGACAAATCTCAAGGACACCTACCATGTCATCGTACATGCTAGCCCATCTATGTGGTTTGGTGACTGGTGGCCATAGACCAGGTACCTCCTTCAAGAATGTCCACTGGAATGGTTGTGCCGCTGCTATGAATGAACATTTTCAGCGCACCGACTTGATTGGAACCCACATCACAAATCACACAAGGACGTGGAAAAGGAAGTATAAGCACATAGTGCACCTCAAATCATTGAGTGGTGCACTTTGGGATGAAGATAACTTTATGATTGTTCTTGATCATGAGCATTACACAAACCATATTAAGGTATCTATTTTTCTGCCCTTTAGTACTTGCTGGAATTGGTTCCATTTGTCCAAAATAGTTGTTGAAATGAGCTTTCTAATGAAAAATAGTTGTTGAAATTGGTTCCATATCTCCTAGTACTTGCCGTAATGATTTCTTTCATGCACTATCACTTGCTGGAACTTTTTACACTCCATTTCCTTGCTGGAATGAGTACTTTTATAGCCCAATTCTTCTGAAATAAGTTCTTTTATGCATTACCACTTGCTGGACCTTATGTATACTCCATGCTAGTTGCTGAAATGAGCTTTTATAGCCAAATTCTTGCTGAAATGAGTTCTTTCATGCATTATAACTTGCTGGAATTTATTTATACTCACATTCCTTGCTGAAATGATTACTTTTGTTTACAAAGGACCACAAAGAAGATGAGCCCTTCCTGAACAAGCCTATTAAACATTATGAGGAGATGCTGGTTATTGTTGGAGCAGGCACGGCTACGGGGCAATATGCAAAAGGCTCAAGTGACCCTTTAGCGACGGAGGTGATTGATCTTGAAGAACAGAAAACCAACAAAGCCGCTGCCTCGAATGAAGAGGTTGCCCAATCACACACTTGTGATGAGTCAGCCGCTCCCAAGTTGAAGAAAGCCAAAACTAATCCTTCTGCAGAAGATAGGATGGTTGCAACCATAATGGCTTCAAGTGAAAGGATTGTTGTTGCCATTGAGAAACTTTCTAGCGACGTCAACCCCGCTATTGATGGTCTTTGGGATGAGATGAAAGAACTCCCTGGCTTTGATGTGGATTCCCTTGCTCATTACTATGCCTATTTGGTTGACAATCCTCGTGTTGCAATGGCATTCAAGGTCCTGGGGGTGTTCAAAGAAAGGTTTGGGTCTCTAGGTATGTGAAGAGTACCTTTCCTGAAGCTGAAGCATGCTGATCTTATATGGGTGTTTAACTTTATGCTTTTGATGACAACCAACAATGGAGCTATGGGTTTTATGGACTTGTTCTTTTGATTACAACCAAAACATTGAACTATGCATGGGTTGTATAACTATATAGATTTGATCTACTACTATATGGAATGTCGAACTATGTGCTCTATGCACTTGTGTTTTATATATGGAAATGTTGAACTATGATGTGTATTGAAGTTAACATTTAGCTTGTACCACTGATGAGTTTGTTTGGGTATGATTGCTTCTTTCTACAATGTTTTTGTATCATATTTGATTGCCTCATATTGAAAAATGGGCTAGCCGCACCCACCAACCAAACAGAAAAATGGCTATCCCCAACCATGATTCATCCTTCTAACCAAACAAAATATGGGCTAACTTTATCCACACAACCAAACAGAAAAATTGGCTATCCCTATCCAACTGGATAGGGATGCCCATATCCACCTTAACATCTCCCTCTAAACAAACGCATCCTAAATATCATTCTTACCTAAAGGAAGGTTATGGTGCCAATATGGATGGTGAGGATTGGAACACAGATCTCCCTTTGTGCAGTTCCACCGAAATGAACTAACTGTTCCATTCTGACATTCCAGTTAAACAACACAAAAGTCACTTCTTTTAAGAAGTGTTTTGTGCAGTGCACCAAAAGGTCACAACAGCAACCAAGTGAAATGGATATCCCTATTTGCACAAATAGCTACAGAGGAAACAGTCGGAGTCTCAAACAATTACAAGCAAAAACATTTGGATAAACTTGTCATGGCTTATAACAGTGGCATGGCTTCATTTTACCAGGGGCATTACATTAAGAACAGCTAAATATTTGGTATAAGGGCATGGGACAATGGGTGCACCAGTAGTCCAGCACCATGTACCTAAACTGAGGCATAAAGTGGTGATTCAGAGTTTGTTGCCCCGGGAAACAAACATCCAATAAACATATCTGGGTTGGTCCCATTTTTGTTCACTCTAGCCACCTACTCCTATGTTTTTTTGGAAATGGAGGCATGCCCCCAGCCTCTGCATCATAATGATGCATGCAGCCATCTTATGTGTGGATAGCAAATCTAGTCTTGGTCATACCACTGTGTACAGCGTTTCCCCTATATTTCCCTTTTCGACCAAGAGACCGGTTGGATGATCAGTCTGTACTACTTTCACCCCATATCCTTCCTGTTTGTACCAAGTCCAATGTACATACTAAATTCCCCCACCCCCACTTTACTTCTTGTTTGAACCAAGTACAAGATTCGACTCCATGAAGTAGTTTTACCTCTAACAATAGAAGAAAAAAATATGTGTCCTTGGACCATACGATCAAGAGGGGCTGAGAGGTAGAAAATGATGCACATGCAATGACGTAGCGATCTGGGGAAGTAGAGCTAGGGCAGTTGCGAAGGAAGATATACCTGAAGGTCGTCTGGATGTGGATAGGTGGGTGAAGGAGGCCAGATCCACCCACACTGGGGCAACGACGAAGGGTTCGGAGGACCTCCCGCGTCGGCGCTCGGCCAAAGATAACGGTGCGGCCGGCAGTGGGTCTCCTCCATCGCTGTCGATGACGGCCTAAACGCTGCCCCTCCTCCCTTCACCGGCGGAGGGGGATATGTCTGGATCTGTAACCAACGGCGAGGATAGAAAGACAGTGTTTTTTGAAGGGAGAAAGACAGTGTTACCACCGCTATCTTGTTTAGATCTGGAGAGGGTGAGAGTGTGTGAATAGAGCAACCCTAGCAAGCAAGCGTGGAGGCTCCGGCCTATATATACGTAGTGGGGTAGTTTTCCTTTTTCATTCCATCAAAACAATCATTTAAAATTGTGTACGTGCCAGGTCGCCGTTTTTTTAGTTGTTGATTGTTTTTTGAGATAGCTACCTGCTTATTCCAAGTGGTGTTACAGTGTGCCAGGTCACACTTTGTATCGTTCAAGTCTAGTACAAGACCCTCCATTAAATGAACAACCACCCCCTCGTAAAAATTGTGAACAGGCCCATGGCTAAAATTATCGGAAACGTGGGCTGCCCCAACATGCATTATTATTTATATTTTCTATGTGGGAGTATCCTCAAAACAAAATGTGAGAGTACAATATTTATTGGGCCCCTTTGTAATTGGTGCTAAATTTTGACCAAAGATTTAACTGACAAAATGTTAGTGCATGTTAACAAAAATTATATCGTTTGATTCGTATTTGAACATAGTTTTCAATTATGTAATTTTTTGTGACATGCATGAACATTTGGTTAGTTAAATTTATAGTCAAAATTTGGCAAGGTGCATTAAATCAACACGTGCAAGTATCAAAAGGAGAGTCACGGCATGCATGCGTTGTAATTAATGCATCGGTAAACGCAAATTATTGAAATATATCGAGTGTAGTGCTTTGATGTGTCGCGTCAACTCGTACAAGACCGAGAAGTTTGATTACTACAACACCCTCTCCCTCGCGGAGTGAGCTCCAGTGCCTTAACCGCACCTGCCTTTGGCTGCATGACAGGTGGGCCACCCACATGTTGGGCCCACCTGTCATACACGCAAAGGCAGGAGCAGTAAGTCAATGTAGCTGCGTCCCTTCCTCGCCCATGAGCGTGGTGACTAGCAGGACTAGGAGAACCTTTCGTTCGCTACATGCTCTCCCTCCCGCACGCGGTGGAAATGCAGCAGTTCAATCGATGTCAGATGGCCAAAAGCATACTATGGTACTCCTCCACTGCAGTAGTACTCCATCATAGTTCGACTTCTCGAAGAGGCGAAGAGCCAAGTGCAGCCCGGACGCTCGTGTGGCAATTTCATGTGTAGAGTAGTCTAGGATAGCGTGTACCGTGCCTGTAAGCATAAAATCGTTGGGGTCAGCTCCATGCTTTTTTATTAAAATAATCTTCTGGCCCCACCTGTCATCCCGGTGATTGTAGTTTGCACGCTCATACGATTAAGACAAGAATATATATTTTAATTGGTGGTGGGGTAAATGTTAGAGGTTGCAGCAAATGGAGTATTGTACACTGCGGGTCTTTCAGCCAAGTTTAGAGGCAACCATGTGGGGCCAGTGCTATGATGTGTCGCGCCAACTCGTACAACGAGGAGAAGCTTGATTTTACTACCACACGCCTTCTCCCTCGCCCATGCGCGCGGTGGCTCGTAGATGAAGACAAGCTTTTGCTTAGGCTGGTCGTAATGGAATACTAGTATCATGCATATGATACTAGTGTATGATACTACACATCCGGAGTGCATAGTATCATATGTTAGTATCATCGATGACTTCATTTATTAGCATGCATGACACATAGTAGCACAACATTTAATATGATACGGTATCATGATATGATACTCAACCCTCTCTTTCTTCATTTATTTCTATGCCACCTCATCAAATTTGCCTAGTTGGCATGCATGATACTCCCTCCATTTATAAATATTTGTATTTTTAGATATTTCAAATGGACTACCACATACGGATGTATATATACATATTTTAGAGTGTAGATTCACTCATTCTGCTCCCTATGTAGTCACTTGTTGAAATCTCTAGAAAGACAAATATTTAGGAATGGAGGGAGTACTACCTATGATAGAAATCCCATTACAACTAGCCTTATAGAGTACTACAACAAGCTATCCCTCCCGCACGCTGTGGATGGACATGCAGCAGTGGATTCGATACTGTAGAAGTAGTAGTAACATCATTGTTCGTCTTCTCGAAGAGGCGAAGAGCCAAGAGCAACCCGAACGTGGCAGTTGCGAACGCTCGCCATAGTGTGTTTGGTTGCATTCTCATCTCTGCATAGTTGTTCCCTCTTCGTGCATGCTCATCCCAGCACCCCTCTTCATGCATGCTCTTCTCATGCATGCTCCTAGTGTAATTGTGTTAAGCTAGTGTGGACACATGCACCCTTCATACACCCTACCAAACACCCAAAAGTGGGTCGAGAAGGGCTTGGAGAGCCAGGCTCTTGCATGAGACAAAATTGCTATTTGAGCCCACTATTGTAGTACTACTTGCTAGTATAGCCCTGTAAACCGGAAAGGAGTATTTGCCTTTCTAGAGATTTCAACAAGTGACTAGACTAAACCCTAAATGAGTAGTACTAGAGCAAAATGAGTGAATCTACACCATAAATAAATGCGTAGTTCTCTCGTTTTCCTCTCCGCCTTGGTCGTGGTGCACAATATTGAGTACTCCTATATGACTAGCCGCTCTATCTACATGCGGGACATCAAAGCATCCGGGCCCGCGTGCCATCCACCAAATCACAGTGAGGTGCTATAGTCGAGACTCACCGGTCACCCCGGCGTGGCCGTCATGACCCATCATATCACAAAACCCACACCTTTACCAGCAGTGGTAAAGTGGCCTCGAAGTTGGACTGGATGAAGCAACCATCATTTCACTGGAACGCTCGTTGAAGCCCTTTCTCCCCTTTCTTGAAGAAAACCTCACTCCAGGCTACTCACTTCTGCCATTTTTCTTCTGTACCGACGAAGGAAAGGTGGGAGAATCAGTGATGCTACTATATTTTCATTTCAAGAATCTTATTTTTGCGAAGCACCAACCGATTCTCACTGCCTATTCTTTTCCCGTTTTCATTGCGATTGCGGTTTCCTTTCGATTGATTTTTGTTTGTCAGTTCATTGATGGATCCTGGAGCACTAGGCAAAGAGTTGCCAGCGGACAACCCACTGGAGACAGCGCTCTCCAAGAAGCAAGCACCGACCAATGAGTTGACCATGTTGGCGGGCCAACCCATGGAGATGAAGAACTCCAAGAAACAAGCACTGGCCAAAGAGTTGACGACGTTGGCAGACGAACTCCTCAAAGTAAGTTGGAAGAACAGCAAGGGCCCCACCGTTCCTACCCCAGAAACTCTAATGGCCCCCTATGCGAGGCTCAAGGCCGAGTTTGAGGAGATAGTCGCCATTGAGAAGCAGTATTCCCCTCGCAAGGTGATGGCCCCCATCGAGGACGATGAGATGGCCCCCGGAGGGATGGGATCCCCCGGTGAGCTGCACAAGGTAAAAAATAATGGCTTACCATAGTTGTGGTTTTTGATTATTTGCAATGTGCTTGCTAATATGTTAGGGTTGTGCAGGTGCCGGTGGACGTCCTTGATGATTCCGATGTCACGGCCGTCCTGTGGACAACGCCCCAAAGATCGTTTTCGATGTCGCGCTCCGTCCTGTTGACATCGCCCTGGAGATTGATTTCGATGCCGCTGTCCATCCTGTGGACATCGCCCTAGAGATTGATTCCGATGTCGCGGTGGACATCGCCCCAGAGATCAATTCCCATGCCGTTGTCCGTGCTGTGGTCATTGCCCGAGAGATCGATGACCAGAAATAGTTGGTCGCGCTAATCCTTCAGGGTAGTTTGCACTGTGTTTAATTACCAGAACGATGTGTGTTATCAAACCATCTTAGGGCTAGTGCATTGTCTTGTGTGGGCGGTACTTGCTACTTTTGTTTGATAGTGAATCATGCGAACCCTCTCCGAGTTGTGGAAACAGATGTATCCTCACCAGCTTTTGATGTAATATATGGCATGCTTAGATGTAAGTTTGAATTGTTTATATCAGCAGCGCTTGTTTGATGATTCTTGGTGTTAGTAGGCTAGCTACTGTGCGAGCTATAGTACTTGCAAAACACTCACCGAAGAGAAACGTTGGGGCTGATGAGCTCGTGGTACGCTTATACTGATACGTCGTCGATCGGCCAATAGCCCAAGCTCCTAAAATTGTAGGCTTAGCGATCGATCAGACAATAGTCGACACAGATACATTCAAGCCTCGTTTGGTTCATAGGGTAGGAAAATCATAGCAAAAGTACAGAGACGTACAACACAAAATCATAACAGTACAGAGATGTACTCCCTCCGTTCCAAAATAAATGACTCAACTTTGTACTGCTCCCTCCGTCTAGGTGTGTAAGTCATCTTAGGTTGCGCACCGCGACCAAGGTGGAGGGGAAAACGAGAGAACTTAATGTTTTTTTGCTAATTAATAACATTACATGCAATGAACTAACCACTGCATGTTGTGTTTGGTAGCTCAAGTCATTTAAAGCATGCATGACCCACATCTCTTATTGGTTGATATGTCACGAAACAAGAAACGAGATGAGAGTTAATGTACCGTGCCTAAGTGTTTTGGGATTATTTGATTTTCGTAAGATGACTTGCACACATAGACAGAGGGATTTCTAACTTTGAAACGGAGGGAGTACAAATCCTAGGTGGGCTAGTTTGGCCTAGTGGGTTTCAGTTATATGACGTGGTACAGTGTCGTCCAGTCTTCGCGTGTGGTAGCAGTACTGCGGGTGCAGTAAGTTTTCTTGAAGAAGCGGAATTCAACGAAGTCATGATGGTTCCTTCGTCCGACCAACTTACAGTGGGAAAGGTTGGGCCTGCGCTACGACCGGGGTGGACCGGGATAATTTTGTGCATGGCAGGTGGACCAGGATGGTCGACGTCCCACACGTCGGCGAATGAAAATATTCCTTCTGATATAGTGGACGAGCAACGAGTATTCATTGTTTATTTTTGATGAAAGCTATTGTCTCCACTGTTACGAAGGAGGAGTGTGAAACACGGCAGCCCAGTGAACTTGGCATGTGCACCACTCCCTCCTTCCTCATGTAATACTACCATAGTGTTGACTATAAGGTTGGCTATAAGATTACAACTTTTTCTCACTTTCTCTCTATCTATTTCCTCTCAAATGTGTTTTACCTTTCTTTTTTTAGACACAATTTTTTTATGCCTCTTTTTTTAGAATTAGTTTTTTATACCTAGGAGCGCGTGTAGAGACGGGCTCCTGTAGATCCCACCCTTGACTTTGTCAATGCCTCTCTCACCTCCACATAAGCGGGCTTAGGGCATGTACAATGGTTCTATTCAGGGATGCCACATAGGATAAATGATGAGGTGGAGGAAAGAGAAATCATAAGAAAAGGCTTGTCTTCTCTTATTTCAGAGAAGACAAGAGATGATCTCTTAGCACAATATGTTTCACCATGCTTTTAGGAATAACTAGTTATTGAAGATAAGGCTAAGAGATGATCCATTATACACATGTTTTTTGTCATCTCAAAATTACATGCAAGACTTATAATAAGACTATCTTATCAACCATTGTACATGCCCTTATAGCCCAGAATTTTACTGGTACTACCTGCTATGAATGCGGGCAGCTGGCGTCTGAGGGGGGAGCGCGCGGGGGGAGGTGGGGGGTGGGGTGGGGGGTTCTGGTGGGCCAGGGTGGTCAGAAGCGGGCTTGGAAGCAGTCCGGACTTTCGCATGGCCCACCTCACATTATCACCATATATTTCTTGGAGTCCATGCGCAGCCGGCAGGCGATCTCTTCTCCCTCCCCCATCTCTCTCTTCTCAGCCAACGCCCGCCAAGCGATTAAATTTCGGCTATCGACGGTTTAGGGCTCCTTTGATTCAAAGTAAATTTATAGGATTTCTGGAGGATTAAAATCCTTAGGATTTTTTCCTATGTTGGTCATTTGATTCATAGGATTGAATCCCATGGGATTTTTTCCTATGGAATCTTTTGTACTACATTTTATAGGAAATCTAACATCCAGTCCAACCTATTTTTACAATTCCTCTGTTTTTCCCATGTCATCAAACACTCATTGCCAATTCTATAGGATTCAAGTGACCATGCCACTCCAACCCTATACTTTTCCTATTCCTACGTTTTTAAAATCCTACGAATCAAAGAGGCCCTTCAATTGCAGTCCCACATGTCAGTGAAAATGCAAGACAACGGGTGTCTCCTCTGGTGAGAGGCGTGCGAGCCGGACTGTCGGGGGTGCGACGCGAACGCGACACGTATGAGTCGTAAGTGTGCCGCCTTTTGCTTTTGAACTTGCAAAGCGTAAAATTTTCGTGCAATCGATCGATAGAAATCCAGAACAAAATGACAAGGGTGGTGCTTTCCCGCGCGTTAGGCGGGCTAGTTAGAGTGATATGACGTGCTACAGTGTCGTCCACTTGCTCCATTTTTATGTAAGCAAGAGTTTACACTCTTACGTGGGAGGAGTGCGAAACACGGCGGATCTGATTTTGATCGAGGGATAACTGTTCCCTGCAAAATAATGGAGCACTGTTAGCGATTATAGCATGATAGTTAGGGTATCTCCAGTGCTGGCCCTCAAATTTACACCGGCATTTGTCCGAGGACACTGATGGATGCCATCCAATGCTACCCATATACCTTTCGACAACTATATGAACTAACCGGACGAAATTCATGCAAACAAAGCAAATTTCAAATTAACCGGATGAAATTCATTACATTTCGAAAACTTTTCCTATAAACTGGATGAATTTCATTACATATTTCGCACAAACCGTACTAAAACCTATTGTAAACCTAATCTAAACGATCGCCGGCAAGGGAGGGGGTAGAGCGTCTGCACTTCTGGGTCGGAGACCACACGTAGTAGTACTAGTGGTATGAACGATACAAAGTGCGACCCGGAGAGAAAGACACGACAAGTTGGAAGGTCTCAGGGCATACACGCAAACAAATATAAAACCTAATATGTGCCTCCAATTAATATAGTAGTAGTAGAGTACTTAGGCACATACTCCATAACATCACCGGGCATTGCACGTACAACATTTAGTGGTAGTAAGAGACAAATGCTTATACGCCACGCGTGTTCGTACTATTGTGCCTTTCTACTTCACTTACTACGCTACATTACTCGGGTTCGTACGTCCACTCCTAGGTACATGTCCGTCTTGTAGTTCCAGTCCCACGTGTTCTTCCTAGATGGAACATCCATAACTGTGGACAATGGGAGTCCATATCATCGCAGTTAGTGTGGCTCCCCACAATGGAGACTCATCCAAACTATGGCCAGCCTCGACGCGGAGCAGTCGCGTGCACCGGGAAGCGGCGCTCTCTCGGTCGTCGCGCTGCTTCAAAGCCGGCGCCACTGAGAGGTCGCCTCCGCTCTGGCCGAGCATTAATGCGGCACTCACATTCCGAGGCGACGCTGACCGTTTCACGCGGGAAGCGCGCGCTGGTAAGGGAGGAGGGTTGGGACGGCCAGTGCGGTCAGACGCGGGCGTGGTGGGTTGCGCTCTCCTCGGAGCACCCCCCGGGCGCAGCCAGGGCCCATTATGTTCCTTCTGGTCCATAAAAAATCTCTGTAAAGTTTCGTGGCATTTGGACTCCATTTGATATTGATTTTCTATGATGTAAAAAACATGGAAAACAGCAACTCACACTTGGCACTATGTCAATAGGTTAGTACCCAAAAATGATATAAAATGATTATAAAACATCCAAGATTGATAATATAATAGCATGGAACAATCAAAATATATAGATACGTTGGAGACGTATCAGCATCCCCAAGCTTAACTCCTACTCGTCCTCGAGTAGGGAAGTGACAAAAACAGAATTTTTGATGTGAAATGATGCCTAACATGTCATATCATATTCTTTTCTTTATAGCATGGACATTTGGACTTTTATATTGTTCAAAGCAATAGTCTAGTTTTGATATGATAACTTAAATACTCAAGCATATCAACAAGCAACCACGTCTTTCAAAATATCAACGCTAAAATAAGTTATCCCTAGCCCATCATGCTCAACCATTGATCCATTCATGAAACACACTCGCATATTAGCTACACGCAATATTTAAGTATGATCATATTGCCTCCTAGTTGGCGATTTTATAAGAGAAGATGGAGACTCAAATTCAAAATTAAAAATTGCATAAAATAAAAGAAAGGCCCTTCACAGAGGGAAGTGGGGATTTGTAGAGGTGCCAGAGCTCAAAGCGAAAAACTTAGAGATAAAAACATTTTGGGAGGTGTATCCATCCCACCAACGAAAACGACTTAGATTTCCCAACACTTTCCATGCTTAGATATATCATAGGCGGTTCCCAGACAGAAAATAAAGTTTATTCCTTTTCTACCATACCTTCACTTTCCATGGCTAGCTGTATCCACGGTTGCCCTCCATACCAACACTTTTCAAGGAATTTATTATTTGACAACATAAAGTAAATTCATTTTTTCATTTCGGGACTGGGCATCCCTAATACGTTTGCATTACTCTCGTGCAATGACAAGTGAATAAACACTCATCGTGAGAATAACACATCTAGCATGGAAAATATTAGCCACCCCTCACTGCTCCGCGAGCGAAACAAACACACAAAAGAAAAGTTTATTTTCAAAATTAGAGATGGCACATGCAAATTTGCTTAGAACGGCAAAAGAATACCGCATATAGGTAGATATAGTGGACTCATGTGGAAAAACTGGGTTAAAGGTTTTTGGATGCACAAGTAGAGATCATACATAGTGCAAAATGAAGGCTAGCTAAAGATTGAGAAGCGAGCAACCAAGAAACGGATAATCTCATAAGCAAGCATTAAGCATAATTAACACCGAATAATGCACCACAAGTAGGATATAATTTCATTGCATGACTATTGACTTTCGTGCTTGCATAGGGAATCACAAACCTTAACACTAATATTCTTACTAAAGCATAATTACTCATCAAGATAACTCGCATATCACATCATCATATATCAAAACTATTACTAAGAATCAAGTTTATTTTGTCCAATGATCTTCATGAAAGTTTTTATTATATCCTTCTTGGATATCTATCACTTTGGGACTAATTTTCATGTGTTGCTTTTCATAAGCTCAAACAAATATAAGTGAAGATCATGAGCATAATTTTTCTTTCTCTCAAATTAATTTAAGTGAAGCAAGAAAGAAATTATTCAAAAATACTAAAGCACACCGTGCTCAAAAAGATATAAGTGAAGCACTAGAGCAAGTCCATAGCTCATAAAAAATTTAAGTGAAGCATAGAGAGCAATTCTGACAAGTCATGACATAATTTTGGCTCTCTCAAATAGGTGTGTCCAACAAGGGATCAAGACTTAAAAAACAAAATAAAACAAGCAAAGACTCATATCATACAAGACGCTCCAAGAAAAACACATAGTATGTGATGAATAAAAATATAGCTTAGAGTAAAATACCGATGGTTGTTAGAAGAAAGAGGGGATGCCACTCGGGGGCATCCCCAAGCTTAGTTGGTTGCTCATTTTTGGATAATGGATTGGGATGCCGGGGCATCCCCAAGATTAGGTTCTTCTACTCCTTATTCCTTCATCCATCGTAAGATAACCCAAAACTTGAAAACTTCAATCACACAAAACTCAACAAAACCTTCGTGAGATCCGTTAGTATAAGAAAATAAATCACTACTATAAGTGATGTATCAAACCAATTCATATTTTGTTCTTGCATTATATCTATTGTATTCCAACTTTTCTGTGGCAAAAACTCATCAAATAAAACCACAGAGCCATCAAAATAAGCATACAACACAAAGAAAACAGATTCTGTAAAAAACAGAACAGTCTATAGTAATCTGGGTGTTCCGAATACTTATGTAACTCCAACAATTATGAAACATTAGTACTACCTGAGAAATTTGTATATTGATCTACTGCAAGTGGAATGGATATTTTATCGCTCTCTGGTAAAAAATGAAAATTATTTTCGTGAGCGCAAATTTTTTTGTTTTTTCAACAAGATCAAACAACTACCACCCAAGAAGATCCTAAAGGCTTTACTTGGCACAAACACTAATTAAAACATAAAAACACAATCATAATAGTAAAATAATTGTTCTAAAACTCAAAAACGGGAAGAAAAAATCAAAAAAATTATTCATTGGATTGACTCACAACAAGTGCTATAGTTTTACGCCCTTAGCTAGGCATAAAGCAAGGATCTAAGCTTTATCATCTTTGGTTCAAGATACATAAGATGCCCTCATGATTTATACATATGGTGGCCTAATTCTTGCTCTAGGAAAGTGTTCCATACCCTTCCTCAAAGGAAATTGGAACTTAATATTGTCTTCTTTCATATCAATCACGACACCAATAGTGCGTTAAAACGGTCTACCAAGAATAATTGGACAAGACGGATTGCAATCAATATCAAGAACAATAAAATCTATGGGAACATAATTTCTATTTGCAAGAATAAGAACATCATTAATTCTTCCCATAGGCTTTTTAATAGTAGAATCCGCCAAGTGCAAATTGAAAGAACACAATTCAATATCGTTAAGACCAAGCACATCACATAAAGATTCTGGAACAGTAAAAACACTAGCACCCAAGTCACACAAAGCAAAACACTCATAATTTTTAATATTGACTTTGATAGTAGGTTCCCATTCATCATACAATTTTCTAGGAATTGAAACTTCTAATTCCAACTTTTCTTCAAAAGCTTTTATCATAGCATCAACAATATGTTTAATAAAAGCTTTATTTTGTTCATAAGCATGGGGTGAATTTATCATGGATTGCAACAAAGAAATACAATCAATCAAGGAGCAACTATCATAATTAAAGTCTTTGTAATCCAAAAGAGTGGGCACATCACTAGCTAAAGTTTTGACCTCTTCAAACCCACTTTTATCAATTTTCTCAACAAGATTTTCACCCTCTGAAATATTGGGACGCCTTCTAGCTAAAGTTGAATCTTCTCCAGTCCCTTTTTCATCAATATTAACTTTACTAAACAAGGAATCAATAGAAGAAACACCAATCATTTTAAGATCTTCATCACTTTTGTGAAAGAAATCACTAGAAAATGCTTTTTCTAAAAATTCTCTTTTAGCTCTAAGCATAGTGGTTCTTTTCTTACTTTAATCCATAGAAACATAAAGAGCTTTAATTGATTCATCAACCTTAGGCACAAAAAATTTTATCTTGAGATTTTCCACATCAGGAGCAATTCTATCAACACTTCTAAACAAATCATCAATCTTACTCAACTTTTCTTCTATGGAAGTGTTGAAAACTTTTTGCGTATTGATAAATTATTTAATATTATTCTCAAGATCAGAGGTGTTCCTATTATTATTATAAGATTGATTTCCATAGGAATTACCATAATTATTAGAGGAATTACTAGGAAAAGGCCTAGGATTAAAATTACCTCTATAAGCATTGTTGTTGAAATTATTTCGAGAGATAAAATTCACAACTATGGCATCACTATTTTTCTCAATCAAAGTAGACAAAGGCATATCATTAAAATCATTAGGAGCACTTCTACTAGCAACCAATTTCACAAGAGCATCAACTTTTTCACTCAAAGAAGAAATTTCTTCAACCGAATTAACCTTTTTACTAGTAGGAGCTCTTTTGGTATGCCATTGCGAATAATTTTCCATAATATTATCAAGCAATTTGGTGGCTTCACCCAAAGTAATTTCCACAAAAGTACCACCCGCGGAGGAATCTAAAACATTACGAGAAACAAAATTCAACCCCGCATAAAATATTTGTATGATCATCCAAAGATTTAACCCATGAGTTGGGCAATTCCTTAGCATCATTTTCATCCTTTCCCAAGATTGTGCAACATGCTCATGTTCAAGTTGCTTGAAATTCATGATCTGGGTTCTATGGGAAATAATTTTTGTGGGCGGAAAATACTTAGTGATAAAAGCAACTTTGCACTTATTCCAAGAATCAATACTATTGCGAGGCAAAGAAGAGAACCAAATTTTTGCAGAATCACGCAAAGAAAACGGAAATAATTTCATCTTCACCACATCATTGTACACGTCTTTTTTCTTTTGCATATCACATAATTCCATGAAGGTATTAAGATGGGACGCGGCATCCTCATTAGGAGTACCGGAAAATTGATCTTTCATAACAAGATTCAGCAAAGTAGTATTAATATTACAAGACTCTGCACTAGTGGCGGGAGGAGAAAGCGGAGTGCCAATAAAATCATTGTTGTTGGTATTTGAGAAATCACATAACTTGGTGTTCTCTTGAGTCATGATGACCACACAACAAGATTGCACTCAAAAACAGATCCGGCAAGAAAACGATGAATGAAAAAGAGGGGCAAAATTTGGTTCAAAATTATATTGCTTCATCGGACCCGGGGAAATTGCCAAAGCATTTGGCGATTGACACGTTGGAATATAAAGGGCTAGTAAATAAAATCCTAGTCATTTAAATTATAGAAGAATTCCTGAACCCAAGAATTCAAAATGACAAGTTCCTCTTTACCCAGAAAAAAAACCACTTAGAATAGCCAAACAGATTATATTTGTCGAGAAATGCAAAATGGTATGGAGATGATCCTCATTATTTATTTTGACCAATTGTATTATTTCCAATGGAAAATTTTTGTGAAGTGGGGGAGAGGCAAATGACAAATAATGTAAATTGCGAGGAGATGAGATTTGTGATTAGGAACATGGAAGATCCTCCCCGGCAACGGCGCCAGAAATTCCTTTCAATGTCGCTTGAAGCTACGTCGGTATTTCCCCAAAGAGGAAGGGATGATGCAGTACAGTGGCGGTAGGTATTTCCCTCAGATGTGAAACCAAGGTTATCGAACCAGTAGGAGAACGAAGAAACACAATGTAAACAACACCTTCACACAAATAAAAACTTCTCGCAACCCGACGTGTTAAAGGGATTGTCAATCCCTTCCGGGGTACGGTGCCTCAAGATAGGCAAACGGACATGAGGTAAATTTGTAGTGGACTGATAGATCAAACACCAAATGAAATAAATAAGAATAAATTGTAGAAAGGTATTTTTGGGTTTTTGGTTTAGTAGATCTGAAAATAAAGGGCAAATAAAAGTAGATCGCAAAGGCTAATATTATGAGAAAGAGACCCGGGGGCCGTAGGTTTCACTAGTGGCTTCTCTCGAGAAAAATAACAAATGGTGGGTGAACAAATTACTGTTGGGAAATTGATAGAACTTCAAATACTCATGATGATATCTAGGCAATGATCATTACATAGGAATTGCGTCCAAGATTAGTAGACCGACTCCTGCCTGCATCTACTACTATTACTCCACACATCGACCGCTATCCAGCATGCATCTAGTGTATTAAGTTCATGGAGAAACGGAGTAATGCAATAAGAACGATGACATGATGTAGACAAGATCTATCTATGTACAGATAGACCCCATCGTTTTCTCCTTAGTAGCAACGATACATACGTGTTGGTTCCCTTTCTATCACTAGGATCAAGCACCGTAAGATCGAACCCACTACAAAGCACCTCTTCCCATTGTAAGATAAATAGATCAAGTTGGCCAAACAAAACCCAAATATCAGAGAAAAAATACGAGGCTATAAGCAATCATGCATAAAAGAGATCAAAGAAACTCAAATACTTTCATGGATATAAAAAGATATATCTTATCATAAACTCAAAGTTCATCGATCCCAACAAACACACCACAAAAGAGTTACATCATATGGATCTCCAAGAGATCATTGTATTGAGAATTCAGAGAGAGAGAGATGAAGCCATCTAGCTACTAACTACGGACCTGAAGGTCTACAAAGAACTACTCACGCATCATCGGAGAGGCACCAATGGAGGTGGTGAACCCCATCCGAGATGGTGTCTAGATTGGATCTGGTGGTTCTGGACTCTGCGACGGCTGGATCAATATTTCGTCAACTCCCCTAGGATTTTGAGAATATTGGGGTATTTATAGAGCAAAGAGGCAGTCCGGGGGGGCACCCGAGGTGGGTACAACCCACCAGGGGGCGCCTGGGCCTCCTGGCGTGCCCTGGTGGGTTGTGCTCTCCTCGGAGCACCCCCCAGGCGCAGCCAGGTCCCATTATGTTCCTTCTAGTCCATAAAAAATCTTTGTAAAGTTTCGTGGCATTTGGACTCCGTTTGATATTGATTTTCCGCAATGTAAAAAACATGGAAAACAACAACTGGCACTTGGCACTATGTCAATAGGTTAGTACCAAAAAATGATATAAAATGATTATAAAACATCCAAGATTGATAATATAACAACATGGAACAATCAAAAATTATAGATACGTTGGAGACATGTCAGATACTACCCATAGATTCATCAAAAAAAAAAGCAAACAACACAAAGAAAACAGAATCTGTCAAAAACAGGATAGTCTGTAGCAATCTGTAACTCTCGAATACTTATGTAACTCCAAAACTTCTGAAAAATTAGGAAACCTGGGAAATTTGTACATTAATCTTCTGCAAAAAGAATCAGTATTTTATCACGCTTCTATTAAAAATGATAATTTTTTTCCTGGGCACAAAAGTTTTTGTTTTTCAGCAAGATCAAATCGACTATCACCGTAAGCCATCCCAAAGGTCTTACTTGGCACAAACACTAATTAAAAAACAAAAACGCATCTAAACAGAGGCTAGATGAGTTATTTATTGAAAAACAGAACCAAAATAGTAAGAACAAAAATAAAATTGGGTTGCCTCCCAACAAGCGCTATTGTTTAACGCCCCTAGCTAGGCATAAAAACATAGATCTAGGTATTGGCATAATAGTAGGGGAGATCATCCATGCTCATCTCATACTCCCTCCTTTCAGTGGAAAGTTTCCTATGTGGTAAGAAAAAGTAATCAAAAGGGCTAAATTTAATCGGGTAAGGATTCCTAAGATCAAGTGCGGGAGGAATAGGTTCCTCCTTTGGCCCCTTATAGTTTATAATCAATTCATCATTGTAAGCTTTCCTTTGGTAAAACATCATAAGCTTATATCCTAGCACGAATCCTAATCCATTGTTTTGTATAGCAAAATTATCACTAAGTTCATAGATCTTACCAACCAAAAGCTCGGTAGGGACTCTTTTTCTCAACTTTTCATTATAGGCAACAAAATCAGGAGATTGCAATCTCATCATTTACTCTTGATTAAAAAGGATCCCTCTATGGGAGGACAACCAGCATTTATTTTATAATGAGAAAAAATTTCGCTAGCTTCTTTCATGATAAATCTAAACTCGTATAACGCCCTCGATGCGGCTATATCTCCCACGTGCCGAAGCACGACATAGAGGCATAACCGCATTGAAAGCAATGTCGCAAGTGAGGTAATCTTCACACAACCCATGTAATACATAAGGGAAAGAGATACATAGTTGGCTTACAATCGCCACTTCACACAATTACATGAATAAAGCATTACATCAACCAAATACACTCAAGGTCCGACTACGGAACCAAAATAAAAGAAGACTACCCCAAATGCTACACAGATCCTTGATCATCCCGACTGAGCTCCACTACTGATCAACTAGAACGAAACAACACAAAGGACAAGATCTTTATCGAGCTCCTCCTTGAGCTTGGTTGCGTCACCTGGAATGGCATCATCGGCACCTGCAAACTGGTTTTGGAAGTATCTGTGAGTCATGGGGACTCAGCAATCTCACACCCTCGCGATCAAGACTATTTAAGCTTATAGGTGAGGTAAAGGTATGAGGTGGAGCTGCAGCAAGCGACTAGCATATTTGGTGGCTAACAACGCAAATGAGAGCGAGAAGAGAAGGCAAAAGCACGGTCGAACAACTATGATCAAGAAGTGATCCTAGAACAAACTACGTCAAACATAACTCCAACACCGTGTTCACTTCCCGGACTCCGCCGAGAAGAGACCATCATGGTTACACACGCGGTTGATGTATTTTAATTAAAGTCAACTTCAGGTTTTCTACAACCGGACATTAACAAATTCCCATCTGCCCATAACCGCGGGCACGGCTTTCGAAAGTTCAAAACCCTGCAGGGGTCTCCCAACTTAGCCCATCACAAGCTCTCACGGTCAACGAAGGATATTCCTTCTCCCAAGACAATCCGATCAGGCTCGGCATCTAGGTTACAAGACATCCTCGACAATGGTAAAACAAGTCCAGCAACACCTCTCGAATGTGCCGACAAATCCCGATAGGAGCTGCACATATCTCGTTCTCAGGGCACACTCAGATGAGCAGTCCGTACAACTAAAACCAGCCCTCGAGTTTCCCCGAGGTGGCGCTGCAAGGGGCTCTAGTTTGGACCAACACTCGGAGGAGCACTGGCCCGGGGGGGTTAAAATAAAGATGACCCTTGAGTCTGCAGAACCCAAGGGAAAGAAAAGGCTAGGTGGCGAATGGTAAAACCAATGTTGGGCATTGCTGGAGGAGTTTTATTCAAGGCGAACTGTCAAGGGGTTCCCATTATAACCCAACCGCGTAAGGAACGCAAAATCCGGGAACATAACACGATATGACGGAAACTAGGGCGGCAAGAGTGGAACAAAACACCAGGCATAAGGCCGAGCCTTCCACCCTTTACCAAGTATATAGATGCATTAATTAAATAAGAGATATTCTGATATCCCAACAAAATATCCATGTTCCAACATGGAACAAACTCCAATCTTCACCTGCAACTAACAACGCTATAAGAGGGGCTGAGCAAAGCGGTAACATAGCCAAACAACGGTTTGCTAGGACAAGGTGGGTTATAGGCTTGGCTCAACAGTATAGGAGGCATGATAAGCAAGTGGTAGGTATCGCAGCATAGGCATAGAAAAAGAGCGAGCAACTAGCAAGCAAAGATAGAAGTGATTTCGAGGGTATGGTCATCTTGCCTGAGATCCCGCAAGGAAGACGAACGAGTCCATGAAGAAGACAAACAGACATAGTCGAACGGGTCCTCACAAATGCGATGTTATCGGAACCAACCCGAAGAAGCAACACCGTAAAGAAGCACACAACATAGTAAACAAACCACACATGAACATGGTATGATATGCGGGATGCGATATGTGATGCATATGCATGATTTGGAAAGGAATGATTGAACCTGGCCTCAACTTGGAAAACCAAGAGTGCCACTGGAAAGGTGAGGTGATTTCGGTTGAAATCGATATAAAGATCACCGGAATCGGATGCACGGTTTGGAAATGGCAAGCAAAACAAATATGGCACCAGTCTGTGATAATCAGCAAGTGACCAACTAAATGCATCAAGATATATATGCTACAACACTCAAATATGATAACAAAATACATGGCGGGGATCCACTCATGATGATTGACAAAATATGAACACTGAACTACAGCTAATTCATCCATTAACAGGTTCAAACAAGCATGGCAAAAGAGCAAATGATAACAGGTTTCAGACTTAGTGAAATTAACACAAGTCTGGATTTTATCATCAGGAAGCACACTTTAGAGCATGAAAACTACATGCTACAGGAACTTAACATGGCAAATCAAGGTATGGCATGAAGCTACTCAAAGCACTTAACAAGAGTCCCTTAGTGACCTTGATCCAAAAGGGATCAGAAAATACAATTGCAAGCATGTGAACATAGCAAAAACATATACAGATTCAGACTTAGTGAAAAACTGGAGCATGCAAATCAGTTAACGAGTAGGCATGTTTACGAGCTCGATGCACTCACTACAGAGCATGGCATGAAAAACTAAGTATACACCCATCAAGAAGACATGGCATAGAAGCTAGACATGGCAAGAACAACAACATAGCATGCACGGATCAATAGCAACATCCTCGGCAAAATCGCTAAACATGTCAACAATCTGCCAGGATTCACTTAATAGCAAAAGAAGAGCTCGATTGACTCAAGCTAGGGTGCTCCATAAATGCAAACAAAGACATGGATGAATAGAGCACCACAATGTTAACAAAACATCCTTACTGATCATCCTCAAAAGAGGCACGGATCACTAGGAAACAACATGAACATATGGCATAACGACAAAATCAGGACAAGGACTTAGTGAAATTCTAAGTCCCTGAAATCAGCATTATCGATTACGCTACTTTGCAAGCTTGTGCTAGTCACCACAAATATCACAAAAATACATGGCAAGCACCTCTGTAAAGATGGGATGGCATATAACAAAACACATGTAGAGCTCAGGGTCGTAGCATGCACACATTAATCATGGCAAAAATGACAAAAGGCCATTTGCTGAAACAGATCTGACAAATTCATCACATAGCCCTCTTCCGACAGCATTTCGGGCATCAAGATGAGCTCAAATGAAAATGATGCAATGAGATGAAATGATGTACTCGTCGAGCGAACACTTTGATATGCTACACGCTCAAAACGAAGCCACGGGTGCAAAGATACGATGCGATGAAATATGCAAAAATTACTGTGATCCGAGAACTTGGTGAAAAACAAAGAGGCAAAACTGGACCGGGGCGTCACCTCGTGGGCTTTGGCCCAGGGAGCAATTGGACCGGAGGGCGCTGCGGCCCATGCGGCCAACGGGAGGCTTGGCGTGGACTGGGCCGACGAAGATGGGCCGGCCCACGAGGCACGACGGGTGGGGGCACTGGGCGTCGTCGTCGTCCTCCCCACGAGCTCGCGCGTAGGGCAGGGAGCGCTGGCGTCAAGGACTCCGACGAGGAGCTGCAAGGTCGGTTGAGGCGAGGAGGGGCCGGAAATGGGCAGATCCGGATGCGGGGCCTCCGGATCCGGCGACGAGCGAGCGGGGCGGCGGAGGAAGCCGGAGCAGGGCGGCTGCGGTGGTTGGCGGCGCCGGTGGGGTGGCGGAGCCGGGGCGGCTCGGGCGGCTCGGGCGGCGATCGCCGGCGTGGGGCGGCTCGGGCGGCGATCGCCGGCGTGGGGCGGCGCGGCAGGGAGCGGGAGGTGGCGTGGGCACGACGGCGGAGATGGCGGCGCGGGCACGGCGGCGAAGATGGCGACGACGGGCGGCCGGCGGCACGCGGTGGAGGTCGCCGGCGGGAGAGCTCCGGTGGCGGAAGCGGCGCTGGGGCGCGGGCCGAGCGGGCGGACGGCGGCGGCGGCGCGGGCTCGCGCGGGCCCGATCCGGGTCCCGCGGGCCGCGCGGTGGTGGGAGGAGAGAGAGGGTGAGGTGGCGCGACCCGATTGGCTGTGGCCAGCAGCGGAGGTGACGTGGCACGCTACCATTGGTCGGAGTGAGGTGGCTGGGCGGGGTGGACATTGTCCGGCGCGGTAAAAAATGTCCGGCGGCGCGCGAAGGAGGAGGTTAGGGTTTCGTCTGCGCGAAAAAATCCGAGAGGCACACATATTTATAGGTAGAGGGAGCTAGGAGTGTCCAAATGAGTTGCGGTTTTTGGCCACGCGATCGTGATCGAACGACCGAGATGATGGAGGGGTTTTAGGTGGGTTTTGGGCCACTTTGGAAGGGTGTTGGGCTGCATCACTCACGAGGCCTTTTCGGTCCCTCGGTTAACCGTTGGAGTATCAAACGAAGTCCAAATGGCACAAAACTTGACAGGCGGTCTACCGGTAGTAAACCAAGGCCGCATGACAAGTCTCGGTCCAATCCAGAAATGTTTAACACCCGCACACGAAAAGAGGTAGAAAGGGACACCGGGTGACATAGGAGCGCCGGATTGCAAGACGGACAACGGGGAAAATGCTCGGATGCATGAGACGAACATGTATGCAAATGAAATGCACGTGATGACATGATATGCAATGCATGACATGCAAGCAATGACAATGCAACAACAGCGAATAACTGGAAGACACCTGGCACATCGGTCTCGGGGCGTTACACTCGTGAGCTAGAAATATAGTGGTGGCACGCTTAACTTGAGAGTGTTGAATATTAGAAAACTCTAGGAAAATCCTTTGTATGCCAGGATGCATACGAACAAATTGTCTTTCAAGTTCAATTATGAGCAAAGTTATAGCATCCACAAGACTATTAGTTTTATGAAGAATAGATCCTCCTAACATAGTTAGCGTGCCAGCACAAGTAAAGAAACCTTGAATAACACCTTTTCCTATAATATTACCGCTACCAATACGGATTTTCTTTGTATGCATAGTAGTAGGTTCTTCATGAGGATCATTATTAGCAAAGTCATGAAAATTTTCCTCAAGATTACTGATACGTCCATTTTGCATCATGTTTCTTACTGTTATTTATAATGTTTTATCCATAATAATGCTTTTTGGAGTAATTCTAATGCCTTTTCTCTCATAATTTGCAAGGTACACACCAAGAGGGAGAATTCTGGCAGCTCGAAATCTGGACTTGGAAAAGCTACGTCGGGCTACCTATTCTGCACAACTCCAAACAAGCTGAAACTTCACGAAGATTTTTTATGGATTATTTAAGAATTATTGGAGCAAATAACTACCAGAGGGGGCCCACCAGGTGGGCACAACGCACCTGGGCGCGCCAGGGAGCCCAGGCGCGCCCTGGTGGGTTGTGCCCTCCTCGGCCCACCTTCGGTGCCCATCTTTTGGTATATAAGTCATTTTGACCTAGAAAAAATAAGAAGAGGACTTTCGGGATGGAGCATCGCCGTCTCGAGGCGGAACTTGGGCAGGAGCACTTTTGCCCTCCGACGGAGTGATTCCGTCGGGGGAACTTCCCTCCTGGAGGGGGAAATCATCGTCATCATCATCACCAACAACTCTCCCATCTTGGGGAGGGTAATCTCCATCAACATCTTCAACAGCACCATCTCCTCTCAAACCCTAGTTCATCTCTTATGTTCAATCTTGTTACCGGAACTATAGATTGGTGCTTGTGGGTGACTAGTAGTGTTGATTACATCTTGTAGTTGATTACTATATGGTTTGTTTGGTGGGAGATTATATGTTTCAGATCCAATATGCTATTTAATACCCCTCTAATCATGAGCATGTTTATCATTTGTGAGTAGTTACCTTTGTTCTTGAGGTCACAGGAGAAAGCATGTTGCAAGTAATCATGTGAATTTGATATCTGTTCGATATTTTGATAGTATGTATGTTGTGATTCCCTTAGTAGTGTCATGTGAACGTCGACTACATGACACTTCACCATATTTCGGCCTAAGGGAATGCATTGTGGAGTAGCAATTATATGATGGGTTGCGAGAGTGACAGAAGCATAAACCACAGTTTATGCGCTATTCCGTAAGGGACCGATTGGATCCAAAAGTTTAATGTTATGGTTAGAATTTATTCTTAATACTTTTCTCATAGTTGCGGATGCTTGTGGGAGGGTTAATCATAAGTAGGAGGTTTATTCAAGTAAGAACAGCACCTAAGCACCAGTCCGCCCACATATCAAATTATCAAAGTGCCGAACACGAATTAAACCAACATGATGAAAGTGACTAGACGAAATTCCCGTGTACCCTAAAGAACGCTTTGCTTATCATAACAGACCATTTTGGCATGTCCTTTGCCTCAAAAGGATTGGGTTACCTTGCCACACTTTTGTTACTACTATCATTACTTGCTCGTTACAAATTATCTTGCTATCAAACTACTCTGCTACTTACAATTTTAGCACTTGCAGACATTACCTTACTGAAAACCACTTGTCATTTCCTTCTGCTCCTCGTTGGGTTCGACACTCTTACTTATCGAAAAGAGCTACAATTGATCCCCTATACTTGTGGGCCATCAAGGCTATTTTCTGGCGCCGTTTTCGGGGAGTGCAGCGCCTTTGGTAAGTGGAATTTAGTAAGGAAACATTTATATAGTGTGCTGAAATTTATTGTCACTTGTTACTATGGAAAAAATCATTTGAAGTTTTTGTTTGGGGTATCTTCACCTCGTCCGGAACCACAATTAGATACCCCTCAACCTACTACACCCACTGAAAATATTGAATATGAAATTCCTTCGGGTATGATAGGACAACTGCTAGCTAATCCTTATGCAGGAGATGGAACCGAACATCCTGATATGCACTTGATATATGTGGAACAAATTTGTGGATTGTTCAAGCTTGCAGGTTTACCCAGAGATGAAGTTATGAGAAATGTTTCCCTTTATCTTTGAAGTGAAAAGCATTGGCATGGTATAGGCGGCTATGTGATGATATTGGATCTTGGAATTGGAATCGTTATAAGTTGGAGTTCCACCAAAAAAATTATCCTATGCATCTAGTTCATCGTGATCGGAATTATATATTTATAATTTTTGGCCTCGTGAAGGAGAAAGTGTCGCTCTAGCTTGGGGGAGGCTTAAGTCAATGTTATATTCATGCCCCAATCATGAGCTCTCAAGAGAAATTATTATCCAGAACTTTTATGCTCGGCTTTCTCGTAATGATCAAACCATGCTTGATACTTCTTGTGTGGGTTCTTTTATGAAGAAGACTATTGAATTCCGTTGGGATCTTTTACAAAGAATTAAACGCAACTCTGAAGATTGGGAACTCGACAAAGGTAAAGAGTCAGGTATTAAACTTAAGTATGATTGTGTTAAATCTTTTATGGAGACCAATGCTTTCCAAAAGTTTAGCACTAAATATGGACTTGACTCTGAGATAGTAGCTTCCTTTTGTGAATCATTTTCTACTCATGTTGAACTCCCTAAAGAGAAGTGGTTTAAATATCACACACCTATTAAAGAAGAAATCAAAGAACCGGTACCAATTAAAGAAGAAACTATACTTTATAATGTTGATTGCTACCTCTTGAGCACTGCGTTGGTTTCCCTTGAAGAGGAAAGGGTGATGCAACAAAGTAGTGTAAGTATTTCCCTCAGTTTTTGATAACCAAGGTATCAATCCAGTAGGAGACTACACGCAAGTCACCTCACACCTACACAAGCAAATAAGAACCTTGCAACCAACGCGATAAAGGGGTTGTCAATCCCTTCACAGTCACTTACAAGAGTGAGATCTGATAGAGACAATAAGATAAATATTTTTGGTATTTTTATTATACAGATTGGAAAATAAAGATTGCAAAATAAAATAGATTGGAAACTTATATGATGGAAAATAGACCCGGGGGCCATAGGTTTCACTAGTGGCTTCTCTCAAGATAGCATAAGTATTACAGTGGGTAAACAAATTACTGTTGAGCAATTGATACAAAAGTGCATAATTATGAGAATATCTAGGCATGATCATGTATATAGGCATCACGTCCGCGACAAGTAGACCGAAACAATTCTGCATCTACTACTATTACTCCACACATCGACCGCTATCCAGCATGCATCTAGAGTATTAAGTTCATAAGAACAGAGTAACGCATTAGGCAAGATGACATGATGTAGAGGGATAAACTCAAGCAATATGATATAAACCCCATCTTTTTATCCTCGATGGCAACAATACAATACGTGCCTTGCTGCCCCTGGTGTCACTGCGAAAGGACACCGCAAGATTGAACCCAAAGCTAAGCACTTCTCCCATTGCAAGAAAGGTCAATCTAGTAGGCCAAACCAAACTGATAATTCAAAGAGACTTGCAAAGATAACAAATCATACATAAAATATTTCAGAGAAGAATCAAATATTGTTCATAGATAATCTTGATCATAAACCCACAATTGATCGGATCTCGACAAACACACCGCAAAAAGAATTACATCGAATAGATCTCCAAGAAGATCGAGGAGAAATTTGTATTGAGATCCAAAGAGAGAGAATAAGCCATCTAGCTAATAACTATGGACCCGAAGGTCTGTGGTAAACTACTCACACATCATCGGAGAGGCTATGGTGTTGATGTAGAAGCCCTCCGTGATCGATTCCCCCTCCGGCGGAGCTCCGGAAAAGGCCCCAAGATGGGATATCTTGGGTACAAAAGGTTGCGGCGGTGGAAATGGGGTTTTGTGGTGCTCCTTGATGTTTTGGGGGTATATGGATATATATAGGAGGAAGAAGTAGGTTGGTGGAGCTGCAAGGGGCCCACGAGGGTGGGGGCGCGCCCAGGGGGCAGGCGCGCCTCCCTGCCTCATGGCCTCCTCGCTCCTTCCTTGACGTCTACTCCAAGTCCCCTGGATCATGTTTGTTCCAAAAATAACTCTCCCGAAGGTTTCATTCCATTTGGATTCCGTTTGATATTCCTTTTCTGTGAAACACTGAAATAGGCAAAAAAAACAACAATTTGCACTGGGCCTTGGGTTAGTAGGTTAGTCCCAAAAATAATATAAAAGTGTATAATAAAGCCCATTAAACATCCAAAACAGGTAATATGAAAGCATGGAACAATCAAAAATTATAGATACTTTGGAGACGTATCAAGCATCCCCAAGCTTAATTACTGCTCATCCTCGAGTAGGTAAATGATAAAGCAGATTTTTTGATGTGGAATGCTACCTAGCATAATTCTCAATGTAATTTTCTTTATTGTGGCATGAATATTCAGATTCAAAAGATTCAAGACAAAAGTTTAATATTGACATAAAAATAATAATACTTCAAGCATACTAACTAAGCAATCATGTCATCTCAAAATAACATGGCCAAAGAAAGTTCATCCCTACAAAATCATATAGTTTGGTCATGCTCCATTTTCGTCACACAAAAATGCTCTCATCATGCACAACCCCGATGACAAGCCAAGCAATTGTTTCATACTTTAGTAATCTCAAACTTTTTTCAATTTTCACGCAATACATGAGCGTGAGCCATGGATATAGCACTATGGGTGGAATAGAATATAATGATGGGGGTTATGTGGAGAAGACAAAAAAGGAGAAAGTCTCACATCGAGGCGACTAATCAGCGGGCTAGGGAGATGCCCATCAATTGATGTCAATGCAAGGAGTAGGGATTGCCATGCAACGGATGCAATAGAGCTATAAATGTATGAAAGCTCAACAAAAGAAACTAAGTGGGTGTGCATCCAACTTGCTTTCTCACGAAGATCTAGGGCATTTGAGGAAGCCCATTGTTGGAATATACAAGCCAAGTTCTATAATGAAAAATTCCCACTAGTATATGAAACTGACAAAACAAGAGACTCTCTATCATAAAGATCATGGTGCTACTTTGAAGCACAAGTGTGGAAAAAAGGATAGTAGAATTGTCCTTTTTATTTCTCTTTTTTTTGCCTTTCCCTTTTTTATTTGGGACAATGCTCTATTAATGATGATCATCACACTTCTATTTATTTACAACTCAATGATTACAACTCGATACTAGAACAAAATATGACTCTATATGAATGCCTCCGGCGGTGTATCGGGAAGGGCAATGAATCAAGAGTGACATGTATGATAAATTATGCATGGTGGCTTTGCCACAAATACGATGTCAACTACAGGATCATGCAAGGCAATATGACAAAAATGAAGCGTGTCATAAATGAAACGGTGGAAATTTGCATGGCAATATATCTCGGAATGGCTATGGAAATGCCATAATAGGTAGGTATGGTGGCTGTTTTGAGGAAGATATAAGGAGGTTTATGTGTGATAGAGTGTATCATATCACAGAGTTTGGATGCACCGGCGAAGTTTGCACCAACTCTCAAGTTGAGAAAGGGCAATGCACGGTACCAAAGAGGCTAGCAATGATGGAAAGGTGACAGTGCGTATAATCCATGGACTCAACATTAGTCATAAAGAACTCACATACTTATTGCAAAAATCTACAAGTCATCAAAAACCAAGCATTACTAGCATGCTCCTAGGGGTATAGATTGGTAGGAAAAGACCATCTCTCATCCCCGACCGCCACTCATAAGGAAGACAATCAAAGAACACCTCATGTTTCAAATTTGTTACACAACGGTTAGCATACGTGCATGATACGAGACTTGCAATCTTCAACACAAGTATTTCTCAAATTCACAACTACTCAACTAGCACAACTCTAATATCACCATCTTTATATCTCGAAACAATTATCAAGTATCAAACTTCTCATAGTATTCAATGCACATTTTTATGAAAGTTTTTATTATACCAATCTTGGATGCCTATCATATTAGGACCAATTTTATAGCCAAAGCAAATTACCATGCTGTTCTAAAGGACTCTCAAAATAATATAAGTGAAGCATGAGAGATCAATAATTTCTACAAAATAAAACCACCACCGTGCTCTAAAAGATATAAGTGAAGCACTAGAGCAAAATTATCTAGCTCAAAAGATATAAGTGAAGCACTAGAGCAAAATTATCTAGCTCAAAAGATATAAGTGAAGCACATAGAGTATTCTAATAAATTCCGATTCATGTGTGTCTCTCCCAAAAGGTGCGTACAGCAAGGATGATTGTGGTAAACTAAAAATCAAAGACTCAAATCATACAAGACGCTCCAAGCAAAACACATATCATGTGGTGAATAAAAAATAGCCTCAAGTAAAGTTACCGATGGACGAAGATGAAAGAGGGGATGCCTTCCGGGGCATCCCCAAGCTTAGGATTTTGGTTGTCCTTAAATTTTACCTTGGGGTTCCTTGGTCATCCCCAAGCTTAGGCTCTTGCCACTCCTTATTCCATAATCCATCAAATCTTTACCCAAAACTTAAAAACTTCACAACATAAAACTCAACAGAAAATCTCATGAGCTCCGTTAGTATAAGAAAACAAACCACCACTTAAGGTACTGTAGTGAACTCATTCTTTATTTATATTGTTGTTAAACCTACTGTATTCCAACTTCTCTATGGTTCATACCCTCCGATACTAGCCATAGATTCATCAAAATAAGCAAACAACACACGAAAAACAGAATCTGTCAAAAACAGAACAGTCTATAGTAATATGTAGGTTTATAATACTTCTGTAACCCAAAAAAATCTTAAATAAATTGTTGGACGTGAGGAATTTGTATATTAATCATCTTCAAAAAGAATCAACCTAATCTCGCTCTCCAGTAAAAAATGGCAGCAAATCTCGTGAGCGCTAAAGTTTCTGTTTTTTTACAGCAAGATCACAAAAACTTCCCCCAAGTCTTCCCAAAGGTTCTACTTGGCACAAACACTAATTAAAAGCATAAAACCACATCTAAACAGAGGCTAGATGAATTATTTGTTTCTAAACAGAACCAAAAAGCAAGAAACAAAAATAAAATTGTGTTGCCTCCCAACAAGCGCTATCGTTTAACGCCCCTAGCTAGGCATAAAAACACGAATAGATCTAGGTATTATCATCTTTGGTAGGCAATTCTTCAATAAAACACTTATAACCCTTGGGAGTTTCATTCTTTTTATTAATGATCAAACTCCTAGGCAATAAATCAATAAATTCATTTGTAGCAAAAGGTTCCTTGATGATAGCGAAGAAGTTGGGGTGAACACTTATTGATTTGAGATCCGCATTTTCCTTACTAGAAGATTCACCCTTATTTTTAGGAACATACATTAATTTGGCAATCTTGGTAGTAGGAGGATTTGGAGTATTTTTAACAGATGAAAAGGCAGACCCTAAATTAGTAATAATATCCTCAAGTTTACCAATTCTTGTGGAATCTTGATATATTCTTTTGTTAACTATAGGTTCTTTTTCTTTAAAGTTTTTCAGAGTAACTCCTACCTTAGATCCATATTCGGTGATTTGGTTGTGGATATTTTTATCCAAATTTTCAATCAACTCCACAGAGGAAACTTTATTTTCAATAATTTCAAGCCTTTGCATCACATGTTCCAAAGTTAAAATAGTTCCATTAACCAAAAGAGGTGGTGGGCCAAACAAATCTATCATAGCATTATAAGAACCAAAAGTATGGTTATCCAAGAAATTCCCTCCGGTAATGGTATCAAGAATATATCTGTTCCAAGGAGTGGTGCCTACATAAAAATTGTGAAGAACAGAAGTGGATTGCTTCCTGGTAGATCTATTCTGAGCATTGCAAATTCTATGCCAAGCATCTTTTAGATTTTCTCCCCCGCCCCTTTGTTTAAAATTAAGAACTTCATGATCGGGAGTACTAACAATGATAGAAGGATTAGCCATGACGACACACGGCGACACAAGAAGCAAGCGAAAAAGAGGCGAACGAAAAAAGAGAGCGAATAAAACGGTAAGGGTGAAGTGGGGGAGAGGAAAACGAGAGGCAAATGGCAAATAATGTAATGCGAGGGATAAGAGTTTGTGATGGGTACTTGGTATGTCTTGACTTGTGCGTAGATCTCCCCGGCAACGGTGCCAGAAATCCTTCTTGCTACCTCTTGAGCACTGCGTTGGTTTTCCCTTGAAGAGGAAAGGGTGATACAGCAAAGTAGCGTAAGTATTTCCCTTAGTTTTTGAGAACCAAGGTATCAATCCAGTAGGAGACTACACGCAAGTCACCTCACACCTACACAAACAAATAAGAACCTCGCAACCAACGCGATAAAGGGGTTGTCAACCCGTTCAAGGTCACTTACGAGAGTGAGATCTGATAGAGATAATAAGATAAATATTTTTGGTATTTTTGTTATATAGATTGGAAATAAAGATTGCAAAATAAAATAGATTGGGAACTTATATGATGGAAAATAGACCCGGTGGCCATAGGTTTCACTAGTGGCTTCTCTCAAGATAGCATAAGTATTACGGTGGGTAAACAAATTACTGTCGAGCAATTGATAGAAAAGTGCATAATTATGAGAATATCTAGGCATGATCATGTATATAGGCATCACGTCCGCGACAAGTAGACCGAAACGATTCTGCATCTACTACTATTACTCCACACATCGACCGCTATCCAGCATGCATCTAGAGTATTAAGTTCATAAGAACAGAGTAACGCATTAGGCAAGATGACATGATGTAGAGGGATAAACTCAAGCAATATGATATAAACCCCATCTTTTTATCCTCGATGGCAACAATACAATACGTGCCTTGCTTCCCCTGCTGTCACCGGGAAAGGACACCGCAAGATTGAACCCAAAGCTAAGCACTTCTCCCATTGCAAGAAAGATCAATCTAGTAGGCCAAACCAAACTGATAATTCGAAGAGACTTGCAAAGATAACAAATCATACATAAAAGATTTCATAGAAGAATCAAATATTTTTCATAGATAATCTTGATCATAAACCCACAATTTATCGGATCTCGACAAACACACCGCAAAAAGAATTACATCGAATAGATCTCCAAGAAGATCGAGGAGAACTTTGTATTGAGATCTAAAGAGAGAGAAGAAGCCATCTAGCTAATAACTATGGACCCGAAGGTCTGTGGTAAACTACTCACACATCATCGGAGAGGCTATGGTGTTGATGTAGAAGCCCTCCGTGATCGATTACCCCTTCGGCGGAGCTCCGGAAAAGGCCCCAAGATGGGATCTCTTGGGTACAGAAGGTTGCGATGGTGGAAATAGGGTTTCGTGGTGCTCCTCGATGTTTTTTGGGTATATATATATAGGAGGAAGTAGGTCGGTGGAGCTGCGAGGGGCCCATGAGGGTTGGGGCGCGCCTAGGGGGGCAGGCACGCCTCCCTGCCTCGTGGCCTCCTCGCTCCTTTCTTTACGTCTACTCCAAGTCCCCTGGATCACGTTTGTTCCAAAAATAACTCTCTCGAAGGTTTCATTCCATTTGGATTCCGTTTGATGTTCCTTTTCTGCGAAACACTGAAATAGGCAAAAAAACAGCAATTTGCACTGGGCCTTGGGTTAGTAGGTTAGTCCCAAAAATAATATAAAAGTGTATAATAAAGCCCATTAAACATCCAAAACAGATAATATAATAGCATGGAACAATCAAAAATTATAGATACGTTGGAGACGTACCATTGATCCAGTTGTTCCTACTACTTATATTGAGAAACCACCTTTCCCTGTTAGGATAAAGGAACATGCTAAAGTTTCAACTATGGTTAACAAAAGCTATATTAGAACACCTAAACCTGATGAACAAATTAAAGTTGAACCTAGTATTTCTATGGTTAAAGATCTCTTGGAAGAAGATATGGATGGGCATGTTATTTACTTCTGTGAAGAAGCTGCTAGAATTGCCAAACCTGATAAAAGGGATAAACATAGACCTGTTATTGGCATGCCCGTCATCTTAGTTAAAATAGGAGATCACTGTTATCATAGTTTATGTGACATAGGTGCTAGTGTGAGTGATATTCCTTATACCTTATATCAAGAAACTATGAATGACATAGAACTCGCAGAGATAGAAGAAATAGATGTTACTATTAAACTTGCTAATAGAGACACTATATCACCAATTGGGATTGTTAGAGATGTTGAAGTCTTGTGTGGGAAAATAAAATACCCTACTGATTTTCTTGTTCTTGGTTCCCCACAAGATGACTTTTGTCCCATTATCTTTGGTAGACCTTTCTTGAACACCGTTAATGCTAGAATAGATTGTGAGAAACAAACTGTCGGTGTTAGTTTTGGTAATGAGTCTCATGAGTTTAATTTTCCCAAGTTTAGTAGAAATCTTCATGAAAAAGAATTGCCTAGTAAGGATGAATTAATTGGTCTTGCTTCTATTGTTGTACCACCTACAGATCCTTTAGAGCAATATTTGCTACACCATGAAAATGATTTTCATATGCATGAAAGAAATGAAATAGATAAAATTTTCTTTGAAAAACGTCCTCTACTTAAACACAATTTGCCTATTGAAACTCTAGGATGTCCTCCTCCACCTAAAGGTGATCATGTGTTTGAATTAAAATAATTGCCAGACACTTTGAAATATGCTTATCTTGATGAAAAGAAAATATATCCTGTTATTATTAGTGCTAACCTTTCAGAACATGAAGAAGAAAGATTATTGAAAGTTCTGAGGAAGCACCGAGCTGCTATTGGATATACTCTTGATGATTTAAAGGGCATTAGTCCCACTCTATGTCAGCACAAAATTAATTTGGAACCTGATGCTAAACCTGTTGTTGATCACCAACGTCGGTTAAACCCGAAAATGAAGGAAGTGGTAAGAACGGAAATATTAAAACTTCTGGAAGCAGGTATAAATTATCCCATAGCTGATAGTAGATGGGTAAGTCCTGTTCATTGTGTTCCTAAGAAAGGAGGTATAACTGTTGTTCCTAATGATAAGAATGAACTTATTCCACAAAGAATTATTACAGGCTATAGAATGGTAATAGATTTTAGAAAATTAAACAAAGCAACTAGAAAAGATCATTACCCTTTGCCTTTTATTGATCAAATGCTTGAAAGATTATCTAAGCACACACACTTTTGCTTCCTCGGTGGATATTCTGGCTTTTCACAAATACCTGTTTCTCAACCTGATCAAGAAAAGACCACTTTTACTTGTCCCTTCGGAACTTATGCTTATAGACGTATGTCTTTTAGTTTATGTAATGCACCTGCTACCTTTCAAAGAAAACTTTTACTTGCCCTTTCAGTACCTTTGCATATAGACGTATGCCTTTTGGTTTATGCAATGCACCTGCTACTTTTCAAAGATGTATGACTGCTATATTCTCTGACTTTTGTGAAAAGATTGTTGAGGTTTTCATGGATGATTTCTCCGTTTATGGAACTTCTTTTGATGATTGCTTAAGCAACCTTGATCGAGTTTTGCAGAGATGTGAACAACCAAATCTTGTCTTGAATTGGGAGAAGTTCCACTTTATGGTTAATGAAGGCATTGTCTTGGGTCATAAAATTTCTGAAAGAGGTATTGAAGTGGACAGAGCTAAGGTTGATGCAATTGAGAAAATGCCATGTCCTAAAGATATAAAAGGTATTCGTAGTTTATTAGGTCATGTTGGTTTCTATAGGAGATTTATCAAAGACTTTTCAAAAAATTCTAGGCCTCTTACTAGTCTCTTGCAAAAGGATAGTCCTTTTATTTTTTATGATGATTGTTTAGAAGCCTTTGAAACAATTAAGAAATCCTTAATTTCTGCACCTATTGTTCAACCACCTGATTGGAACTTGCCTTTTGAAATTATGTGTGATGCTAGTGATTATGTTGTTGGTGCTGTTCTAGGACAAACAGTTGATAAGAAACTTAATGTAATTCATTATGCTAGTAAAACTCTAGACAGTTCTCAAATAAATTATGCTACTACTGAAAAAGAATTATTAGTAGTGGTGTTTGCTTGCGATAAGTTTAGACCTTATATTGTGTATTCCAAAGTAATTGTTCACACAGACCATGCTACTATTAAATATCTTATGGAAAAGAAAGATGATAAACCTAGACTTATTCAATGGGTTCTCTTATTACAAGAATTTGATTTGCATATAATTGATAGAAAAGGAGCTGAGAACCCACTAGCTGATAATTTATCTAGGCTTGAAAATGTGCTTGATGACCCACTACCTATTGATGATAGTTTTCTTGATGAGCAGTTAGCTGCAATAAATGTTTCTCATAATACTCCTTGGTATGTTGATTATGCTAATTACATTGTTGCTAAATATTTACCACCTAGCTTTACATACCAACAAAAAAATTCCTCTATGATATAAGACATTACTTTTCGGATGACCCACATCTTTATAAAGAAGGAGTAGATGGTATTATTAGAACTGTGTACCTGAGCATGAACAGGGACAAATCCTACGGAAATGTCACTTTGAAGCTTATTGAGGGCATCATGCTGGAGATAGAACTGCTCATAAGGTATTGCAATCTGGATTTTATTGGCCTACTCTCTTCAAGGATGCCCGTAAGTTCGTCTTATTGCGATGAATGTCAAAGAATAGGTAATATTGGTAAGCGTCAATAAATGCCTATGAATTATTCACTTAATGTTGAACCATTTGATGTTTGGGGATTTGATTACATGGGACCTTTTCCTTCCTCTAATGGGTATACACATATTTTGGTTGCTGTTGGTTATGTTACTAAATGGGTAGAAGCTATTCCAACCAGTAGTGCTAATCACAACACCTCTATTAAAATGCTTAAGGAAGTTATTTTCCCAAGGTTTAGAGTCCCTAGATATTTAATGACTGATGGTGGATCACACTTTATTCATGGTTCTTTCCGTAAAATGCTTGCCAAGTATGATGTTAACCATAGAATTGCATCAATATCACCCTCAGTTTAGTGGTCAAGTTGAACTTAGCAATAGAGAAATAAAATTAATTTTGCAAAAGACTGTTAATAGGTCCAGGAATAACTGGTCTAAGAAATTAGATGATGCACTTTGGGCTTATAGAAAAGCATATAAATATCCTATGGGTATGTCTCCTTATAAAATGGTTTATGGAAAAGCTTGTCATTTGCCTCTTGAGTTAGAACATAAAGCATTTTGGGCAGTTAAAGAACTCAATTATGACTTCAAACTTGCTGGTGAAAAGAGGTTATTTGATATTAGTTCTCTAGATGAATGGAGAACCCAAGATTATGAAAATGCAAAATTATTCAAAGAAAAGGTTAAAAGATGGCATGACAAAAGAATCCAAAAGCGTGAGTTTAAAGTCGGAGAATATGTTCTTTTGTACAACTCCCGTTTCAGATTCTTTGTAGGAAAACTCCTCTCAAAATGGGAAGGCCCATATGTCATCGAGGAGGTTTATCGGTCTGGAGCCATCAAAATAAATAATTCCGAAGGTACTAACCCGAAGGTTGTCAATGGGCAACGAATAAAGCATTATATCTCAGGCACACCTATTAATGTTGAAAGTAATATTATCCAAACTTTGACACCGGAAGAACACATAAATTAGTCCTTCTGGAACACTCCAGAATCGTGAAAATAAGGAGGTACGTGATACGGTAAGTAAATGGACACCGAAAAATCCGAAAAAATATTTTTCATCAATTTTGGAATATTTAAGAATTTTGGAAATAAAGAAACTTCCTGGAAGAGTCCCCTGGTGGGAACAAGACACCAGGGTGCGCCAGGCTTGCCGCCTGGCGCGCCCAAGTGGGTTGTGCCCACCTGGGACACCTTTCGTACTCCGTTTTTCTACCATATGCTTGTCCTCCAAGATAAAAAAAAGTCTATATATACTTCCCGAACCTGCTGATCACCGTATCATGAAGAAATCCTTTGTTCTCTTTTCTTGTTGTTTCATGTACAATTTTGAAAGTATGTCGTCCCAAGACTCCGACGGTGAGAGTTATGTCTCACATCTCATTGCTGACCCAAAGACCTATGGGGACCAATCACCTTATGGTCGAACTACGGATGATGAGGAGGATTCTCACTTGATGAGGGTCGATGATTCAAGCTCGGAGGAGGAGGGGTGTTCCTCTACCTCAAACTAGGGATATGCACATAGAGTTCAAGAAGTCCAGTCTCCCTAAGAGAGCTAACCGGTCTAATAACCGATCTATTCCTTCTCGTTTTCGGCAGAAAAACAAAGGAGATTTATGTGACAAGATCTTGAAGCTGGAGTTGGAGGTCGATGATTTAAAGGAGGAAATTGCTCTCCTCAACTACAATATGAAAAGGCTGAAGGCACAATTGTCATCACTACCACCATCTTCTTCACCACCAAAGGAGAATTAAGTATCGCGTATGGGCACTCCCCTTGGCTTCCGCCAAGCTTGGGGGAGGTTCCCCGGTATCGTATCATCCCACTATATTTTTGCTTTTAATTGTTTTAATTCGATCTTTTGCTTTAGGTGAATAAAAGTTTAGTTTAATCATTTATTCTTTGAGAGTTTGCTTAGTGATCTATCCATGTAATCGTGTGCAAGTTATATAATAAAGTTTAGTGTGAGTTTTTTCTTTCTTTACTCTCATGTTGCGAATAAAGAAAAGAAATAAGAAAGGAAAAGGAGAAATGTAATAAAGAAAAATAAAGGAAATAAATCGATAAGATTATATACTAATCCTATGGTAGGTGATGGCACCAGATAAGGAAAAGTATAAGTAGAAATTTTTATTAGAGATTGACAAACATAGCATTAGTCAATGATGCAAATCGTGAAAGAATTAATAAGGGAAGAGAAGATTCACGTATAAATATACTATCCTAGAAATCTTTTGTGATTGTGAGCCCTCATCAAAATATTATATGCCAAAATTGTTGACGTTGGACAAGGAAGACAACGTAATTATTTATGCTTGTTCATATTCACACAGAAGTCATATTGTCATAGATCCTTTAACATGTGGTGCTTGCTCCCTATCTTTGCTAGCCAAAAAATTCCGCACTAAGTAGAAATACTGCTTGTGCATCCAAAAACCCTTAAACCCAAATCTTATTTTCAAGTGTCCACCGTACCTACCTAGGGATTGAGCAAGATCCCTCAAGTAAGTTGTCATCGGTGCAAAAAGGCAATAAAAATTGCTTCCAAAAGTTTGAGATCATTTAGTGTAAGAGAAAATTGAGTGTTGCACGAACTTTTGATGGTGAAGAATAAAAGCGACAGACTACATAATAAAGGTCGGTATCACAAGGGGCAATGTAACATGACGTTCTTTTACACTAAGGGATTGAGCATACAAACAAATAAGCGCATGGCAACCTCTGCTTCCCTCTGCGAAGGGACTATTTTTTAATTTTTATGTATTTACTTTTATGCAAAGAGTCCAAGTTTTTCTCTCTATTCCTTTTATTTTTCTCCTTTGGCAAGCATCATGTGGTGAGGAAAGATCTAGGCACATATGTCCAGTTGAATATGGGTGGCATGAGTTATTATTGTTGACATCACCCTTGAGGTGAGTACGTTGGGAGGCGAAACCATAAGCCCCTATCTTTCTATGTGTCTGGTTGAAACATTTTGCTCATGTGTGTGCGGTGAGTGTTAGCAATCATGGAAGACTATATGATGGTTGAGTATGTGTACTTTCCTAAAGGCTCCGACACGTGACCCTTCCTGAAAACATGATGAATTGTAGTTGCGAAGTTGACTGAGAACATAGTTTGTTGGGTTCTAATAGATTTTTTGCTTTATACTTCGATTGTGTGATGAACTATTACTTACTAGATGATGCCCCACGCGTTGCTGCGGGAATTTTGTATCACATGCTATTAAGAAAATAAGTGTAAGACTATGGAGTTCAATAATATGATGGTATTGGATGTTTTAGATAACAAATAAATGACTGACATCCAACTCATACTTGCTTAATCATATCACCATCATTTTTCTCTAGCTTTAGAAAGAATATAGACATTCTGCAACACATCAGTTGTTTTGCCGAAACAATATCTGTCGGCGTCCTAGGAACGGGGGTCCCCGGACTTGCCTGCCTGCGGCCCACGGCGTGGCTCCACCAGCGGCCCCGTGCGGCCCATCTTCAGCAGCAAACACTCAAGACCCTCGCGAGGGGCCAAGCCTCGCGAGGTGGACGATGTAAGACCTCCTCGGGGGCGGCCTCACCATGCTGGTGTGCGAGGGGCGGAGAGATCAAGGCGGGGGGCACCTCGCGAGGTCCCTGTGACACAAGCCATCACGACCAAGGCCAGGCGGGCACCAGACGGGTGCCAGCGCATGCAGTGTCCTCGTTTCCTCTTTGGTGCTAAAGGGATAGGCACGGGCGAGGAGTCCCAAGGCATCAGGCAAAGGTTTCCATATCGGTGCAACAAGACCAAGACCAAGACCAGTAGGACGGCGGGACGGAGGTCACCGTGGAGCCCAGGACGGCGTCACCACCAGAGCCTTTGGCAGGCGAAGACCACCTTTTGTCAGGATAGCTTGTACTAGTTGTCCCCCTTCAAATTTGGCCGTTGTTGGACCCCTTCCCGCCTACATTTGGCAAGAGGACCAGGGCCTCTATAAATAGGACTAGCCACCATCGTAGGGATGATCTGATATTGAACAAGACCCATTCCACCACGGCCACCACACAAGCTCATCGAGCTCAAGAACACCTCTCCTCAGGAGGATGTTCGTCCCTTGTACTTGTTCGTCCTCAGCCCAAGAGGCAATCCACCACACCACACTGGAGTAGAGTATTACACCACAAAGGTGGCCCGAACCAGTATAAACCCTGTGTCCTTTGTTCTGCGAGTTCGACGTGCTTAGCTCTAAGATCGTGGTGAGAGCATGAGCAAGGGGGGAGAGATCTTCGTGCGCACCCCAGAGTTCGAACCTCAAGGGTTTTGCTGGAACCCGAAATCTGACATTTGGCGCGCCAGGTAGGGGTGCGCTGAAGATTTCCTTGCGTTAATCCACGTTCCATCACTCCACCGCATCCATGTCAGACGCGCGTCGAGCCCGCGCCAAGCGCCGGGCCGCCCTCGCCGCCCGTGCCGCTCAGACGGCCCCTGTCGGCGGGCCTCCTCGTCGTTCTCCATCTCCTGTTGCCAACGCTGCTACCGGCCCGGCAGCAAACGAGCAACAAGCATCATCACTACACTCCTCCATGCGGCGGGACGGCCGCACCGCCACCCCGTCGCTGACTCCGGCCGGCTCATCGTCTCACGCTCGCCGCACACCCACGGACGCGCAGGCCGCGCTGCTCATGGAACGCGAGCTCCTGCGCTACCGCCCGGTCGAAGACCTCTACGAGGACTAGTTAGACCGCATCGCCGAGCTCGTCAGCGCCGCTGGGGGCTCTCCTGCACCATCCCTCTCGCTGTCTCACCCACCTCCAGCCGCGATGTGGCTCACGGAGCGCCTCTGCCGCCTCCACATCAAGACGGCGCCCTTGCGCCAAGATGCGCAGCTCACCGAGCGCCACCTCCCCCTCCGTGTCAAGACGGTGTCCTCGCCCCAAGACGCGTGGCCCCGCGGCATGATCCACCATGCCGTGTGCCCGCGCACAAAGAAGGAGCCTGCGAAGAGGTTCCCCGGCCGCAAGAAAACGCTCCAGCGCTCCCGGCTCCACCACGACAAGACCGCGTGCCGCCTACGGCGGTGGTGCGCGGACATCAAGGGTAGGCTCCGCCCCAGTAGAGGGCTCCGGTGGCCACCGCAGGCTGTCGCGCCTTCGCTCCCGAGCTGCGCACCGTCGTTTGGCCATGCAAGTTCAAGCCGGACCTGCCTTCGTGCTGTGATGGCACCCCTGACCCCGCGGAGTTCCTGCAGCTCTATGAACTGAGCATCGAGGCGGCCAACGGCGACAAAAAAATCATGGTGAACTGGTTTCCCATGGCTCTCAAGGATAGCACTCGCTCGTGTCTCCTGAACTTGCCCGCGGGATCAATCTCCTCATGGGGTGAGATGCGCAACCGCTTCATCGCCAACTTCCAGGGCACTTGCGACCGCCCTCCGGCCACGGTGACCTGCGACGCATCAAGCAATAGCCGGGAGACACCCTACAGAAGTACATCCAGCACTTCAACAACATTCGCCTCAAGATCCCCAAGGTGACGGACGAGGCCATCATCTCAGCGTTTTCCGATGGCATCCGTGACATCAAGATGAAGGAGGAGCTCGCCATCCACGAGGACCTATGCACGACTCTAGAGTTGTTCAACATAGCAACCAAGTGTGCAAGAGCTGAGGAGGGGCGTCTCTCCCTCCTCGAGCTCCCTGCTGCCGACCCAGAAGATAAGAAAGCCAAGGTCAAGGACGTGAAGCGCAAGGGAGTAGCCATACTCGCAGCAGAGCCGGACACGAAGCACGGCCGAGACCACCCAGAGTCGTCCAAGAGCAGCCATCCGTTCTGCGCCTTCCACAACGTACACGGCCACAACACCAACAATTTTCAAGAGCTCAGGGCCATCCGAGACGGACGCTTCGGTCGACGCCCCGAGCACAACGACCAGGGCTACAGCCGAGGAAGAGGACGAGGTGGAGGATGCTGGGACGACCGCGGCCCCCACTAGGAGTGGCGCGGCCGGCCTCGTGAGGACCACTGGCAGGAGCAGTCTCGTGAGGGCGCCTGGCATGACTAACCTCACGAGGACCATCCTCAGGGCAATCCTGGCCTCCCACCGCTGCCTCCACCACCAAGAAGGAACGGCGACCACCATCAAGAGAGGGGGTTGGGGGCTTCCAGGAGCCGCGAGCCATCACTTGCATCTTGGGCGGTGCTCAGGCCCCAGCTTCCCAGCGCGTCTTCAAGCAGTTCTCTCGCGAGGTGAATGCAGCCCTTCCCAGGCTCGAGGCCACGCGCCCGCTCAGGTGGTCCAAGTACGCCATCACCTTCAGCTCGGTGGACCAGCTCAAATGCGTGGCAACCGCCGGCGTCCTCCCGATGCTCTGCTCACCCGTCATCAGCAATGTCCAAGTCACCAAGACCCTCATCGACGGCGGCGCGGGGCTCAGTGTCCTGTCCGTCGAGACGTTCGACAACCTTCAAGTACTCTATGATCAGTTGCAGCCTACTAAGCCCTTCCCAGGAGTGACCGATGGCTCCACCATCCCAATAGGGCAAGTTCATCTCCCCGTCACCTTCGGTGAGCGTGACAACTACCACACCAAGCTCATCGACTTCGACATCGCCCACATCTGTCAGTCGTACAATGCCATCCTCGGGTACCCAACATTAGCCAAGTTCATGGCAGTAACCCACCATGGCTACAACGTCCTTAAGATGCCAGGAAGCAGCAGAATCATCACAGTCCCCTACGAAGAAAGAGATGCGGTGTGCTCCCTCGAGCGCGCCTTCCAAGCCGCAGCAATCGAAGACCCTGATAGCGAGGGCATGCAGTACCCTCCTGAAGCCATCCCCGAGGAGAAGAAGCAGCTACTCCACACAGGGCCTCAAGGGGGTGGTGTCTCTAGCGCCGCCGCCTCAGGATCAGCGCCCGCACCTGGGGCGCCTCCCTCCCTCAAATAGGAAGGCGCGCCCGGCGCCCTCCTCGGGCGAGGCTCGGGGGCTCTCTTCTGGAGGGCCTCAGACCTAGCCAAAATCACGAGGGAGGCGCTCGAGCACCACATGGAGGCGTGCTTCACGGCACGTTTCCCTCAGGAGGGCACCGGGCAAGGAGAGCCCGGTGCTCAGGAGTTCATCGTAAGGCCACCCAGGAGCTTCAAGAAGCAAGGGCTATGCGTAGTGACCGCCGCCCACCTCGTGCAGCTCCCCATCCAGGCGAGGATGGCGAGCTGTGCATCTACATCTACATCCCAGGGCTCCACAAGGCTGCATCTCAGGAGCTGTTCTGGCCTTCGTGCGCCGGCCGGTGTGAGGGTCCACCACACAGCTATGTTCGCATGCCGTTTGGCCTACCGAGCATGGTAGCCGCCTTCCAGTGCAACCTACGGAGCATCCTGGCAACCCAGGAGGCCAGGCATCACGCGGTCCTAGCGGAGATGGAGACGGTCCTCAAGGAGCCACCTGAGCCCCCAGAGCCTCCCGAGGCTCAGGGTCTTGGCGGCTCGTGAGGAGCGACTTCTTTAGCACGCGCCTTCAGCTACCCCAACACTCCTTCGGCAATGAAATCAGGTGACACTTTCCAAAGCTTATTCAACTAGGAGCGCCCCTCGGGCTGCATTATTCCCAGGTCACATGGGCCTGTCCCTGCGGCGTGTATCCTTTCGCATTTTTTAGCTTACCCTATTGGGGGTGCCCCTCGGGCTGCATCATCCCCAGGCCGTTCGGGTCCGTCCCAGTGGCATGCATCGCTCTCGCATCAATCTAAGCTAGCTGGTTCCCATGCATGATTTATTTATAGTCATCCCTTGCTTGATTATCATTCGCCGCGGCCGCCAGCATCGCCGATCGGCCCCTCACTCATCCCGCAACGGGGGCTACCCATGCTGGCACGGTGCTTGTGCTCGGGTCCGTCCCTGCAACGCTGACAAATCTGAGTGGTCGAGCTCTGGCTTGTGGCACGCCCGCGCACGTCACCTCACCAGACCCTCAGTGCCTTCGTCTTCTTGCGGAACGACCAGTGGCAGACCGACAAGCGTGGTTGCGATCTGTACCCTTCTTCGTGCTAACCTGCAGGAACCTCCAGAGGGACCACAGGCTCCCTCCTTTCCAATGCAATTCGCTTGTGCGTTAAAGGGGGGCTCCTGAGCATCGCGACTCAGGAGCTCTTACTGGCTCTCCAGCCCTCACCCCCTGGCCTTGACCACGACATCGCGACCTGGCATACCAGCGGCGGCTGAGCTCGCTCGAGGGCCGGGACCCGAGGACGTAGAGCACACGGAAGAGCATGGGAAAGAGGGGGAGACTCGCATGGGCCTTACCTGGCTATGTTATGGCCGTCGACGTGCAAGCCTGGCGCTGCACAAGGAATCAACTCTGGACTGCCAAGATAAGTTTCGCACCCGGGTCGGCGGAGCGCTACGGCATAAGACTCCCACCTCTCGCAGCCCTGCTGCAGAGACGTCGCCTCCCTTTCCCACCTTTAGGTAGCTGCTTGCACGCTAAAGGGTACCTCTTGAGCATCGCGCCTCAAGAGCTCTAACTGGACCTCGGGCCGCTCACCTCCTGGCCTTGACCACGGCATCATGACCTGGCATACCAGCGACGGCTGCAGCCTGCCTGGGGACCGGGACCTGTCGGCGTAGAGCACCAAGCTACCGCGAAGTTGGAAAGGGGAGACCGAGCCGAAGCAGGACATGCATTCATAAATCTTCATCATAAGGACGATATCAACAAAAGGCATTGCAGACCCTTTACACACACCCCACGGGGTCCATCTTGATTCCTCGCAGGGAACAAAAGAAGGAAGTTTCTAGGAGCCCTATCTACATGCGCCAACGCCGCCGACGCCATCATCAACAGTGGGCCACGGGAGGTCGGTGCCAACCCCATCCAGATCAACGGCGGCGGCGGGCAGACGCCGTCGCTGTACTCCGAGCACGACGCGAGCTCAAGGGCACGTAGCCGTCGTCGCTCGTCTCCGGAGTCTCGCCGGGCTTAGGAGAGTCGCTGGACCACTAGGAGTCCCCGCTGCTGCTGGAGGAGCTGTCAGCAGGTCCAAGGGAAGGCTGAGTGCCTGCCACCGCAATGTCCTGGCGGCCCCCTTCAGGACAGCACTCCAAGCGGTGGCCTTCCCCGTCGAAGACCTTGAAGAACATCGTAGAGGCGCCGTCGTACTCGAAGTGGATGGTGAGGGCACCCTCCGTGCGGCAGACGTGGGGGACCTCACCCCATCCACGGGTCATGAAGACCTTGCTAGGGGAGACGACCTCAACCTCCTCCCCCGTTGCCGGGGTGTTGCACCCAGTGTGCTGCAGCCACAGCTCCAGCGGCCCCCTCAGTGGCATCACCTCGGTGAAGAACAGTGGGAACCGGACCCATGTGCTCGGTGCTATCGCCGCCCACACCACGAGTTCGCACGAGGAGCCCTCGGCGTGAGTTCGCGGGGCGACAGCGCGCGCCGCCATTGCACGGCCGGCCATGGTGCGGGGGGCGTCGGTCCCTGCTACCTCCTCCGGAGCCCTCTTCCTGGGCGTACAAAGGCAGCGGATAGCCCGGGGGAGGCCGTTCGTGCCAAGGCCTCGACGCCTCTGGCCTCGCAGCTACATCGCGGCGTCGGGCCAGACTCTTCTTTGGCGGAAGTGGCCCTGGCTCGTCGCAGGGGGCTTTTCCCTTTTCTGCGGCTGAGAACCTCCGTATTGGCGCCATAGGTGACGCAACGCAGCAACGAAGCAAGGAGGAAGAAGAAGAAGCAGGAGGAGGGAGGAAGAGATGGGTGACGGGGGCTCCGCCAACCGCCGGCCTCCACGATCTGAGGTAATAATGATCTTTTTTCTGCATGCAACAGGGACTCGTCAAGTCGGGCAGTTTCCGAGGCAGCGTGGGGAAGCGGAGGCGCCCACGTCCCATCAATCACCACACATCAACCGAGGCTGCAGGCTGTTGGGGCCCGCGGCGCTCCGCACTGGCCCCTTGGCTTCGCCTCGAAGCCAAGTCCGAGCACGCCTTGGGCCCGGGGGCTACTATGGGCGTCCTGGGAACGGGGGTCCCCAGACTTGCCTGCCTGCGGCCCATGGCGTGGCTCCACCAGCGGCCCTGTACGGCCCATCTTCAGCAACAAACACTCAAGACCCTCGCGAGGGGCCAAGCCTCGCGAGGCGGACGACGCAAGACCTCCTCGGGGGCGGCCTCACCAGGCTGGCTCGCGAGGGGCGGAGAGATCAAGGCGGTGGGCACCTCACGAGGTCCCTATGACGCAAGCCATGACTACCAAGGCCAGGCGAGCACCAGGCGGGTGCTAGTGCGCGCAGTGTCCTCATTTCCTCTTTGGTGCTAAAAGGACAGGCGCAGGCGAGGAGTCCTGAGGCATCAGGCAAAGGTTTCCATATCGGTGCAACAAGACCAAGACCAGCAGGACGGCAGGACGGAGGTCACCGTGGAGCCCAGGACGACGTCACCACCAGAGCCTTTGGCAGGCAAAGACCACTTTTTGTCAGGATAGCCTGTACTAGTTGTCCCCCTTCAAATTTGGTCATTGTTGGGTCCCTTCCCGCCTACATTTGGGAAGAGGACCAGGGCCTCTATAAATAGGACTAGCCACCACCGTAGGGATGATCTGATCTTGAACGAGACCCATTCCACCAAGGCCACCACACAAGCTCATCGAGCTCAAGAACACCTCTCCTCAGGAGGTTGTTCGTCCCTTGTACTTGTTTGTCCTCGGCCCAAGAGGCAATCCATCACACCACACTGCAGTAGGGTATTACACCACAACGGTGGCACGAACCAGTATAAACCATGTGTCCTTTGTTCTGCGAGTTCGACGTGCTTAGCTCCGAGATCATGGTGGGAGCGTGAGCTAGGGGGGAGATCTTCGTGCGCACCCCAGAGTTCGACCTCAAGGGTTTTGCCAGAACCCGAAATCTGACAATATCCATTATGAACTAAATCAATGCAAGATAATGAAAAAGTGTAGGTACAGGTGCTGACTTGAGGATCGAATCGCTTCGAAGGTGGTAGGGGCATGTCCGATGTTTGGTGTCCAATCCATGTACGAAAGCAAATCTGGTGGATGTACTTACTTTGTTTTGTGTGTGGATGGTTGGATATGCACCATAGTTGAAATTTTGCATGGGAAAGATTGTATGTATTGCAACATTCCGTGCAGATCATGAATTGCTGAAGTTATTATGGATCTGAGAGAGCGCTAGCATCTGGACTATATCCTTCTCGCTTATTTTCTGCTCAAAGTGCAGAACCATGGCATTAGCATAGTAATAAATCAGTTACTACCCATGATTGTAGCATGATGATCAAGACATGCTAGTATCTTTTGTGCATATTAGGAGCTCATGTGGCATGAGTCCCCCCTCATGGATGTCTAAAAGAAGTGTAGGTAATCATGGCAAGATAGCCGTGGTCCATATGTGTATACACTAATGTTGCCAGGAAGAAACAAAGCAAAAAAAATAGATATTGTAATCAAATGCAACTATGCTGGAACAAATACCCTTGCACATGAACACCTCAATGATCTCACGTAACTTGGAAGACGAATTTAAAGTTACACGGAGCATGGATCCTAGAGCCAATCGACTGCACCGATCAAAATCTCTAGTAAAATCGCCTTATTCCTTATCGAAGTATATAAGTTTGCTACCAGCTGTAATCTCCTTTTAGCTTCCGCTTAGTAAACTATAAGCGTGCACACCATATTGAATTTGATGGTTTGATGGGTAAACAAATCAAGTATAAATTATTAAATCAGTATCGTACTGGACCCTTAGTCCTATTAGTTCTAGGGGGAAATACAACATTGTTATTTCCTGTCCACTTCATCAAAAACAACAATGAGGGGAAAGTACAAAATTTCATGGTGCAATGTCCAAACCGAACACAACCTCTTCAGAAAAATCAATAACAGAATCTCACGTGATGAAACGCCAAATGCTCAGGATTCCACACCAGTCAATAAATTGCAGATCAAATCTTGTAATGACGGAGTAGAATATCAAAACCTGAGGGGAGATAATAGGAACAAAAGAAGAAATTCATTAAGAAGTAGACAATATTTTCTGTATTCTAATGAAGGAATTGAAGAGAGAGTGAACTCATAGAGGCATCAGGGCTATTGATCTTGCAGCAGCCATACCTAAAAGCTAGTGACTGCTGATTCCATCTTCATGTGTGAGGAAACTCAAATAGCAATGTGGGCTAAGATTAATGATCTCCTTGGCATCCTCACATCCATCGGTGGGCGGGTGGGGAAGATGTGGGGCGGACGCATGAGATGCGCAGTGCAGACCAAGGTTCGCCGTTGCCGCAATAAGCCTTCCCGACCTTCTACCGAGGCACCCGATGCGGGAACTGCAAGGTAATCGCCGAGAGTGGCCATGGCCAATGTCGGGGCGGCAGCAACTATGCCGGAGAATCCGTAGGCGGGCGGGGACGACCGTCGGGGGAGCTCGTCACCAGGAATGCCTCTCTCTCCATCGCTTACCCTGCCAAATAAGACGTTCGTGCTCATGCATTCCAGAGAGAAATACCAGTTGAGAAGAGCACCAAAGTATGGAGTAGTGGGATTTGATGGGGATTGAAGAAGAAGAAGAAGAAGAAGAAGAAGGAGGAGGGGAATTCACTGAGTTGGGGAATCATCAATGCAGATCAAGAATTGAAGGGGAGAAGACACCATAAAAATTGGGATGCAGGGCAGGGGAAGAATTTTGTTAGATCACGAGACAAAAGAAGATAGGCAACAAAAGGTAATTACACAGGGAGGGGAAGCGGAGGAGGCCAACATGTTGGTCCTGATTCCGAATTGCAGTTCGTGGCCTCGGGTGGTTTTATACCATATATAGAGAAAAAATGAAAGAAGATTGTGATGATGTGGCATGTTGCATGGGCTAGTGGGGAAGTGTTTTTAGACATGGGGCCAACTTGATGATGTGGATAGGCTGCATGTGAAGATAAATAGAGTAGTGGGGTGAAATTCTTAAGTATATAGGATTCATGAGAAGTATATGATAAGAGTTCTATGATAAAATTCCTATATTTAATTCTGTTGTTGTAATAATCAACGTGATGCTTCTATGTCCGTATTTTGTTTTTATGGACACCTCTCTCTCAAAGCATGTGGACATGTTTTTCGATTTCGGTTTTCGCTTGAGGACAAACGAGGTCTAAGCTTGGGGGAGTTGATACGTCCATTTTGCATCATGTTTTCTTACTGTTATTTATAATGCTTTTATCCATAATAATGCTTTTTGGAGTAATTCTAATGTCTTTTCTCTCATAATTTGCAAGGTACACACCAAGAGGGAGAATTCCGGCAGCTGGAAATCTGGACTTGGAAAAGCTACGTCATGCTACCTATTATGCACAACTCCAAACAAGTTGAAACTTCATGGAGATTTTTTATGGATTATTTAAGAATTATTGGAGAAAATAACTACTAGAGGGGGGCCACCATGTGGGCACAACCCACCTGGGTGCGCCAGTGAGCCCAGGCGCGCCCTGGTGGGTTGTGCCCTCCTCGGCCCACCTCTGGTGCCCATCTTTTGGTATATAAGTCATTTTGACCTAGAAAAAATAAGGAGAGGACTTTCGGGACAGAGCGCCGCCGTCTCGAGGTGGAACTTGGGCAGGATCACTTTTGCCCTCCGGCGGAGCAATTCCGCCAGGGGAACTTCCCTCCTGGAGGGGGAAATCATCGTCATCATCATCACCAACAACTCTCCCATATCGGGGAGGGTAATATCCATCAACATCTTCAACAGAACCATCTCCTCTCAAACCCTAGTTCATCTCTTGTGTTCAATCTTTTTAACAAAACTATAGATTGGTGCTTGTGGGTGACTAGTAGTGTTGATTACATCTTGTAGTTGATTACTATATGGTTTGTTTGGTGGAAGATTATATGTTTAGATCCAATATTCTATTTAATACCCCGATGATCATGAGCATGCTTATCATTTGTGAGTAGTTACCTTTGTTCTTGAGGTCATAGTAGAAATCATGTTACAAGTAATCATGTGAATTTGATATGTGTTCGATATTTTGATAGTATGTATGTTGTGATTCCCTTAGTAGTGTCATGTGAATGTCGACTACATGGAACTTCACCATATTTGGGCCTAAGGGAATGCATTGTGGAGTAGCAATTAGATGATGGGTTGCGAGAGTGACAGAAGCTTAAACCTTAGTTTATGCGCTATTCCGTAAGGGACCGATTGGATCCAAAAGTTTAATGTTATGGTTAGAATTTATTCTTAATACTTTTCTCGTAGTTGCGGATGCTTACAGGAGGGTTAATCATAAGTAGGAGGTTTGTTCAACTAAGAACAGCACCTAAGCACTGGTCCACCCACATATCAAATTATCAAAGTACCGAACACGGATTAAACCAACATGATGAAAGTGACTAGATGAAATTCCCGTGTACCCTCAAGAACACCTTGCTTATCATAAGAGACCGTTTTGGCATGTCCTTTGCCTCAAAAGGATTAGGCTACCATGCTGCACTTTTGCTACTACTATCGTTACTTGCTCGTTACAAATTCTTGCTATCAAACTACTCTGGTACTTACAATTTCAGCACTTGCAGACATTACCTTACTGAAAACTACTTGTCATTTCCTTCTGCTCCTCGTTGGGTTCGACACTCTTACTTATCAAAAAGAGCTACAATTGATCCCCTTACTTGTGGGTCATCAATTACTACTATCTTTTTCGATATAAACCTCTTCAGATTCAGACAGAGTGGCAACAAACCGATCTAACAAACGAGCAAGCAACATGCAAACGAGAAAATGAATGGAAGAAGGGCGAAGAAAAGGGCTAAGATTTTCGAAAATTGTTTTAGAAGTGGGGGAGAGGAAAATGAGAGGTAAATGGAGAATAATGTAATGCAAGATATGAGAGTGTATGATGGGTACTTGGTAGGCTTGACGTAGATCTGCTCAGCAACGGCGCGAGAAATTCTTCCTACTACTTCTTGAGCTTGCGTTGGTTTTTCCCTTGAAGAGGAAAGGGTGATGCAGCACGGTAGAGATAAGTATTTCCTTGGTTAAGAACCAAGGTATCAATCCAGTAGGATAAACACGCAAGTCCCCAATAGATGCACATGCACAAACAATCAAACACTTGCACCCAATGCGGTAAAGGGGTTGTCAATCCCTTCACCGTCACTTGCAAAGGTGAGATCTGATAGAGATAGATAGAACTAAACAAAAGATAAGATGTTTTAGCTCATCTGATAGCATAGTTTGATAGCTTAGTCCCCCCTCCCCCTCTCTTGTACAATTGTAACATATTGTCCATTCCTTACTTTCTAATACAACCATGCAGTAGGAGGTGATCCTACTGTCCAACTTTCAAAAAAAAATTGGGGTTTTTTGGTTTATACATATGAAAACAAAAGATTACAAAATAGTAAATCGGAAACTAATATGATGGAAAATAGACCCTGGGGGCATAGGTTTCACTAGAGGATTCTCTCATGAAGGCAAATAATACGGTGGGTGAACAAATTACTGTCGAGCAATTGATATAAAAGCGCAAAGTTATGACGATATCCAAGGCAATGATTATGCAATATAGGCATCACACCCATGTCAAGTAGACCGACTCCTACCTACATCTACTACTATTACTCCACACATCGACCGCTATCCAGCATGCATCTAGAGTATAAAGTTCACAAAGAACGGAGTAACGCCTTAAGTAAGATGACATGATGTAGAGGAATAAACTCAAGCAATATGATCAAAACCCCATATTTTTATCCTCGATGGCAACAATTCAATACGTGTCTCGCTACCCCTACTTTGTCACTGGGTGAAATCACGCAATATTGAACCCAAAGCTAAGCACCTCTCCCATTGCAAGAAACCAATCTAGTTGGCCAAACCAAATCGATAATTCGAAGAGAAATACAAAGGTATCAAATAATGCACATAAGAATTCAGAGAAGATTCAAATAATATTCATAGATAAACTGATATAAATCCACAATTCATCAGATCTCAACAAACACACGGCAAAATAAGATTACATCGGATAGATCTCCAAGAAGATCGAGGAGAACATGGTATTGAGAATCAAAGAGAGAGAAGAACCCATCTAGCTACTAGCTATGGACCCATAGGTCTGTGGTAAACTACTCACGCTTCATCGGAAGGGCAATAGAGTTGATGTAGATGCCTTCCATGATCGAATCCCCCTCTGGCAGGATGCCGGAAAAGGCCCCAAGATGGGATCTCACTGGAACAGAAGGTTGCGGTGGCGGAAAAGTGTTTTCGTGGATGCTTCAGATGGTTCTGGAATATATGTGAATATATAGGAGGAAGAGCTAGGTCAGGGGGGTCACTGAGGGGCCCACAAGGTAGGGGCACCCCTAGGGTGCGCCCTCCACCCTTGCCGCCACCTCGTGGCTCTTCTGACTTGGACTCCAAGTCCCCTGGGTGTCTTTTGGTCCAAGAAAAATCATCGTGAAGTTTTATTCCGTTTGGACTCCGTTTAGTATTCCTTTTCTGTGAAGCTAAAAAACAGGAACTGGCACTGGGCTCTAGGTTAATAGGTTAGCCCCAAAAATAATAAAAAAAATAGCATATTAATGCATATTAAACATCAAAAACAGATAGTATAATAGCATGGAACAATCAAAAATTATAGATACATTGGAGATGTATCGCCTATCCCTGACGATTTTTGGGTCATGCAGGAAGGACCCCTATCGCCCACACTAACGGGCGACAATTTAAAATGTCATTGCGGGAAAGGGTTAAAACCCGTTTGTATAACAACTCGCTGTACCAGTGTACAACAAGTATGTACATGCAGTTAGTTGTAGCAAATTCTAGCTATAGCTTACTTTTTGAGAAACACGCGATGGTTGGTAATGCCTTGCATCTGACGTATGCATGATGATTGATATCCAGAGATAACTATATTAATTATGTGATGTTACTTTGGGTTCATAATTATGGTTCCAGTTTGATATATTTGAATTATTGTAGCTGTGAATTCAAGTTCGAATTATACATTTGAATTATGGAATATTTGAACTCATAGTTTCCTTATAATATAATTCAAATTTTGTAGGGAAACCTCTCTAGGGAAAGTATATGGTGATGTGGCAGTGCAAAAGGGCCCCACCATCTTTCCCTTTGGCTGGTTGTGGGTCAATAACCTTTACACATCGGATACACTAGCCATGTGTAAAATCTTTCCTAGGGCTTGTGCCCCTAGGTAAAGAACTTTACCTAGAGCTTGATGGATGCACCCTAGGGAAAGGAGTATTTCCCGTCTAGACTTCACTTAGGGTTATTTACCTAGGGCAAACCCAATGTAAAGCCTTTACATATGGTTTTTCCTATTTCACCCAGGGGATATGGCTCTAGGTAAAATCGTAGTTTCTAGTAGTGTATTTTAATTCTTAGTTTAACATTCATTGAGTCTAGTTAATGTTGGATGAGAGCATGACCTGATCTCCTCTACTTTGAATTATAATGTTTAATTGTTGCTTGAACTTCAAAAATGCTCTACATTTATGTTTTGCAGTCTCAGAAAGGGCTAGCAAGATACCATGTTATCATATTATATCATGATTATTTTGACAAATTGTTGGCATTTAAAGATATGTTATTATTGCTCGCTAGTTGATTATGCCAATGATATGAGTAATGTGAGTTCTAAGTGTTACCATTCACATGGTTAGTTCATGATCTTTGCTGAAAACTTAGTTACTAGTTCAGTTTATATACGACAACAAAAACAAAAGAGTTTGTAAATGTTTTTCTATATCACTTTTAATTTATAAACTGAATTGTTTGAGGACAACCAATGAATTAAGCTTGGGGAGGTGATATGTTTCCATCATATCTACTTTTCCAAACACTGTTGCTCTTGTTTTGGACTCTAATTTGCATGATTTGGATTAAACTAATCCAGACTGATGATGTTTTCAGCAGAACTACCATGATGTTGTTTTTGTGCACAAATAAAAGTTCTCATAATCGGACAAAACATAGTAGAGATTTTTTACTGAATAAATAAAAGTACTGGAACGAAGATCCACTAGACAGGACCCACCTGCTACCCGCAAGGCCACAGGGCACGCCTACCCCCAGGGCGTGATCTAATGTCTTGTGGGGCCCACGAGGCTCCGTCTGACCTAATCCCAAGCCAGTAAATTCTGTCTTCCCGAGAAAAAATATAGAAGAAGTTTCATCGCGTTTTACGATACGGAGCAGCCACCACCTCCTGTTCTTCATCAGGAGGGTAGTTCTGGAGTCTGTCAGGGGCTCCGGAAAGGGGGATTCGTCACTTTCGTCATCATCAACCCTTCTTCATCAACAATTCCATGATGCTCATCACCGGGAGTTAGTAATTCCTTCGTAGGCTTGCTAGACGGTGATGAGATTGGATGATATTGATCATGTAATCAAGTCAATTTGTTAGGGCTTGATCCCTAATATCCATTATGTTCTAAGATGGATGTTGCTATGACTTTGCTATGCTCAATGCTCGTCGCTACGACCCGAGTGTCATGATTTCAGATCTGAACCCTCTATGCTATCATCAATATATTTGAGTTCTTGATCCAATTTGCTAGTTGTATGCACTTGTTATTGTTCGGAACTGTAGACCCCAAAGTGACAATAATTGGGATACTCTCCGGGGATGACTATAATTCGAGTAGTTCATGTATTCATCGTGTGTTAATGCTTTGATCTAGTTCTCTATTAAAAGGAGGCCTTAATATCCCTTAAATTTCCTTATCGACCCCGCTGCCACGGGAGGGTAGCACAAAAGTTGTCATGCAAGTTCTTATTATAAACACGTATGAATGTATACAAAATACATGCCTATATTGAATTGATGAACTGGAGCTATTGTGTATCGCTTTAGGTTGTGACTGTTACATGATGAATGCCATCCATACAAATATCCATCACTGATCCAATGCCTACGCTTTGCTCATATTGTCTTTGCTAAGTTACCACTGTTGTTGCTATTGTTACAATCACTACAAAACTGCCACTATTACTGTCACTGTTATCGTTACTATTCTATTGTTACTGCTACTATCAAACTGTCATACTACTATGCTACTAAACACTTTGATGCTGAGAATTAACTTTCCAGGAATGGTTGAATTGACAACTCAACTGCTATGACTCATAAATATTCTTTGGCTACCCTTGTATCGAATCAATAAATTTGGGTGAAATACTACCTCGATTCTGCCGCGATCCTCTATACTTGTGGGTCATCAATGATCAATGTAGTTTCTCCCATGTCGCATGTTTTAGCATGGATTTGGGGTCCGAATATAAGGTACACGTGGTGGACGCAGACATTTTTTGGAGGGTGATCGGTCACTGGGTCCACAGACGTTTAGGGCGCCGGATTTGCTTTGTCTGGCTCTAGATGCTCTTAGGGTGCGGATCTCATTCATTCATTTCTTTGGAGCATCTACAGTCGGACGCCTCAAACTCGCCTGAAACACTCGGGCGGATGGCTCGGTCACTGAGCAGTCGCGAAAAGTCGACCCAGACGGGCGCCTCAAACGCCTAGGCTGACCGACACCCCTCATATCAAGACCAAATATGAGATGGATATGGGGGCGCTCGGACGCGTCCGCCACATCAGACTGACGCTGGGATCCCACATGAAAATAGTCTAAAACCCGACGGTCTGAAGCTCGTCTCCTCCGTCGGACCCATGTCACCGCGTGGCACCGCTCCGGCATGCTGTGTAGTGCCTAGACCATCTGTTTAAGCCGACCGCCGACCGCCGACACCAAAAACCCACCCCTCCACATTTCGCCCCCACGCCACCGGATGAGGAGCTACCCATTTCTAATGCCGGAGCGCCGGCTGCAGATCCTTGAGCAGATCCGGGCAAGGCGAAGCCCGGATCGCCGTGGGGCTACCTCTGGATGTAGTGGACCCGGAGGAGGAGTTGGAGGAGGAGGAGGATGTGGGGGACGCTAGAGACGCAGAATATGCAGGCCAAGCAGCAAGTACGCCTACCCCAGGGCGTGCTCTAATATCTTGTGGGGCCCACGAGGCTCCGTCAGACCTAATCCCAAGCCTGTAAATTCTGTCTTCCCGAGAAAAAAATAGAAGAAGTTTCATCGCATCTTTACTATACGGAGCCGCCACCACCTCCTGTTCTTCATCGGGAGGGTTGTTCTGGAGTCCGTCAGGGGCTCCGGAAAGGGGGATTCGTCACCGTCGTCATCATCAACCCTTCTTCATCAACAATTCCATGATGCTCATCACCGGTAGTTAGTAATTCCTTCGTAGGCTTGCTAGACGGTCCAAACACTGTTGCTCTTGTTTTGGACTCTAATTTGCATGATTTGAATGAAGCTAATCCGGACTAATGATGTTTTCAGCAGAACTACCATCATGTTGTTTTTTTGCACAAATAAAAGTTCTCATAATCGGACGAAACTTTGCGGAGATTTTTTAATGAATAAATAAAAGTACTGGAACGAAGATCCACTAGACGGGACCCACCTGCTACCCACAAGGCCACAGGGCACGCCTACCCCCCAGGGCATGCTCTAATGTCTTGTGGGGCCCACGAGGCTCCGTCTGACCTAATCCCAAGCCTGTAAATTCTGTCTTCCCAAGAAAAAAATAGAAGAAGTTTCATCGCATTTTACGATACGGAGCCGCCACCACCTCCTGTTCTTCATTCAGGAGGGTTGTTCTGGAGTCTGTCAGGGGCTCCGAAAAGGGGGTTTCGTCACCGTCGTCATCATCACCCTTCTTCATCAACAATTCCATGATGCTCATCATCGGGAGTTAGCAATTCCTTCGTAGGCTTGCTAGACGGTGATGAGATTGGATGATATTGATCATGTAATCAAGTCATTTGTTAGGGCTTGATCCCTAATATCCATTATGTTCTAAGATGGATGTTGCTATGACTTTGCTATGCTCAATGCTCGTCGCTACGACCCGAGTGTCATGATTTCAGATCTGAACCCTCTATGCTATCATCAATATATTTGAGTTCTTGATCCAATTTGCTAGTTGTATGCACTTGTTATTGTTCAAACTTGTAGACGCCAAAGTGACAATAATTGGGATACTCTCCGGGGATGACTATAATTCGAGTAGTTCATGTATTCATCGTGTGTTAATGCTTTGATCTGGTTCTCTATTAAAAGGAGGCCTTAATATCCCTTAAATTTCCTTATCGACCCCGCTGCCATGGAGGGTAGCACAAAAGTTGTCATGCAAGTTCTTATTATAAAACACGTATGACTGTATACAAAATACATGCCTATATTGAATTGATGAACTGGAGCTATTGTGTATCGCTTTAGGTTGTGACTGTTACATGATGAATGCCATCCATACAAATATCCATCACTGATCCAATGCCTACGCTTTGCTCATATTGTCTTTGCTAAGTTACCACTGTTGTTGCTGTTGTTACAATCACTACAAAACTGCCACTGTTACTGTCACTGTTATCGTTACTATTGCTATTGTTACTGCTACTATCAAACTATCATACTACTATGCTACTAAACACTTTGATGCTGAGAATTAACTTTCCAGGAATGGTTGAATTGACAACTCAACTGCTATGACTCATAAATATTCTTTGGCTACCCTTGTATCGAATCAATAAATTTGGGTGAAATACTACCTCGATTCTGCCGCGATCCTCTATACTTGTGGGTCATCAATGATCAATGTAGTTTCTCCCATGTCGCATGTTTAGCATGGATTTGGGGTCCGAATATAAGGTACACGGTGGTGGACACGGACATTTTTTGAGGGTGATCGGTCACTGGGTCCACAGACATTTAGGGCACAGGATTTGCTTTGTCCGACTCTAGATGCTCTTAGGGTGCGGATCTCATTCATTCATTTCTTTGGAGCATCTATAGTCGGACGCCTCAAACTCGCCTGAAACACTCGGGCGGATGGCTCGGTCACTGAGCAGTCGCGAAAAGTCGACCCAGACGGGCGCCTCAAACGCCTGGGCTGACCGACACCCCTCATATCAAGACCAAATATGAGACGGATATGGGGGCGCTCGGACGCGTCCGCCACATCAGACTAACGCTGGGATCCCACATGAAAATAGTCTAAAACCCGACGGTCTGAAGCTCGTCTCCTCCGTCGGACCCATGTCACCGCGTGGCACCGCTTCGGCATGCTGTGTAGTGCCTATTCCATCTGTTTAAGCCGACCGCCGACCACCGACACCAAAAACCCACCCCTCCACATTTTCCTCCTCCCTCCGTCACCGCCGCCGTTTTCCACTCCCCATTCACTACCACTAGCAGCCATGCCCCCACGCCACCGGATGAGGAGCTACCCATTTCTAATGCCGGAGCGCCGCCTGCAGATCCTTGAGCAGATCTGGGCAAGGCACGAAGCCCGGATCGCCGTGGGGCTACCTCTGGATGTAGTGGACCCGGAGGAGGAGTTGGAGGAGGAGGAGGATGTGGGGGACGCTAGAGACGCAGATATGCAGGCCAAGCAGCAAGTACGCCTACCCCCAGGGCGTGCTCTAATATCTTGTGGGGCCCAAGAGGCTCCGTCAGACCTAATCCCAAGCCTGTAAATTCTGTCTTCCCGAGAAAAAAATAGAAGAAGTTTCATTGCGTTTTACTATACGGAGCCGCCACCACCTCCTGTTCTTCATTGGGAGGGTTGTTCTGGAGTCCGTCAGGGGCTCCGGAAAGGGGGATTCGTCACCGTCGTCATCATCAACCCTTCTTCATCAACAATTCCATGATGCTCATCACTGGGAGTTAGTAATTCCTTCGTAGGCTTTCTAGATGGTCCAAACACTGTTGCTCTTGTTTTGGACTCTAATTTGCATGATTTGAATGAAGCTAATCCAGACTGATGATGTTTTCAGCAGAACTACCATCATGTTGTTTTTGTGCACAAATAAAAGTTCTCATAATCGGAAGAAACTTTGAGGAGATTTTTTACTGAATAAATAAAAGTACTGGAATGAAGATCCACTAGACGGGACCCACCTGCTACCAACAAGGCCACAGGGCACGCCTACCCCCCAGGGCGTGCTCTAATGTCTTGTGGGGCCCACGAGGGCTGACCTAATCCCAAGCCTGTAAATTCTGTCTTCCCAAGAAAAAAATAGAAGAAGTTTCAACGTGTTTTACGATACGGAGCCGCCACCACCTCCTGTTCTTCATCAGGAGGGTTGTTCTGGAGTCCGTCAGGGGCTCCGAAAAGGGGGATTCGTCACCGTCGTCATCATCAACCCTTCTTCATCAACAATTCCATGATGCTCATCACCGGGAGTTAGTAATTCCTTCGTAGGCTTGCTAGACAGTGATGAGATTGGATGATATTGATCATGTAATCAAGTCAATTTGTTAGGGCTTGATCCCTAATATCCATTATGTTCTAAGATGGATGTTGCTATGACTTTGCTATGCTCAATGCTCGTCGCTACGACCCGAGTGTCATGATTTCAGATCTGAACTCTCTATGCTATCATCAATATATTTGAGTTCTTGATCCAATTTGCTAGTTGTATGCACTTGTTATTGTTCGGAACTGTAGACCCCAAAGTGACAATAATTGGGATACTCTCCGGGGATGACTATAATTCGAGTAGTTCATGTATTCATCGTGTGTTAATGCTTTGATCAGGTCGTGTGTTAATGCTTTGATCTGGTTCTCTATTAAAAGGAGGCCTTAATATCCCTTAAATCCTTATCGACCCCGCTGCCACGGGAGGGTAGCACAAAAGTTGTCATGCAAGTTCTTATTACAAACACGTATGACTGTATACAAAATACATGCCTATATTGAATTGATGAACTGGAGCTATTGTGTATCGCTTTAGGTTGTGACTGTTACATGATGAATGCCATCCATACAAATATCCATCACTGATCCAATGCCTACGCTTTGCTCATATTGTCTTTGCTAAGTTACCACTGTTGTTGCTATTGTTACAATCACTACAAAACTGCCACTTACTGTCACTGTTATCGTTACTATTTCTATTGTTACTGCTACTATCAAACTGTCATACTACTATGCTACTAAACACTTTGATGCTGAGAATTAACTTTCCAGGAATGGTTGAATTGACAACTCAACTGCTATGACTCATAAATATTCTTTGGCTACCCCTGTATCGAATCAATAAATTTGGGTGAAATACTACCTCGATTCTCACGATCCTCTATACTTTTGGGTCATCAATGATCAACGTAGTTTCTCCCATGTCGCATGTTTAGCATGGATTTGGGGTCCGATATAAGGTACACGATGGTGGACACGGACATTTTGAGGGTGATCGGTCACTGGGTCCACAGACGTTTAGGGCGCCGGATTTGCTTTGTCCGGCTCTAGATGCTCTTAGGGTGCGGATCTCATTCATTCATTTCTTTGGAGCATCTAGTCGGACGCCTCAAACTCGCCTGAAACACTCGGGCGGATGGCTCGGTCACTGAGCAGTCGCGAAAAGTCGACCCAGACGGGCGCCTCAAACGCCTGGCTGACCGACACCCCTCATATCAAGACCAAATATGAGACGGATATGGGGGCGCTCGGACGCGTCCGCCACATCAGACTGACGCTGGGATCCCACATGAAAATAGTCTAAAACCCGACGGTCTGAAGCTCGTCTCCTCCGTCGGACCCATGTCACCGCGTGGCACCGCTCCGGCATGCTGTGTAGTGCCTAGACCATCTGTTTAAGCCGACCGCCGACCGCCGACACCAAAAACCCACCCCTCACATTTTCCTCCTCCCCCCGTACGCCGCGCCGTTTTCCACTCCCCGTTCGCTACCACTAGCAGCCATGCCCCCACGCCACCGGATGAGGAGCTACCCATTTCTAATGCCGCGGCTGCACTCCTTGAGCATATCCGGGCAAGGCGCGAAGCCCGGATCGCCGGGCTACCTCTGGATGTAATGGACCCGGAGGAGGAGTTGGAGGAGGAGGAGGATGTGGGGACGCTAGAGACGCAGATATGCAGGCAAAGAAGCAAGTACGCCTACCCCCAGGGCGTGCTCTAATGTCTTGTGGGGCCCACGAGGCTCCGTCTGACCTAATCCCAAGCCAGTAAATTCTGTCTTCCCGAGAAAAAAATAGAAGAAGTTTCATCGGTTTTACGATACGGAGCCGCCACCACCTCCTGTTCTTCATCAGAGGGTTGTTTGGAGTCCGTCAGGGGCTCCGGAAAGGGGGATTTGGAGTCCGTCAGGGGCTCTGAAAAGGGGGATTCTGTTGGAAATATGCCCTAGAGGCAATAATAAATTAGTTATTATTATATTATATTTCATTGTTCATGATAATCGTTTATTATCCATGCTAGAATTGTATTGATAGGAAACTCAGATACATGTGTGGATACATAGACAACACCATGTCCCTAGTAAGCCTATAGTTGACTAGCTCATTGATCAATAGATGGTTACGGTTTCCTGACCATGGACATTGGATGTCGTTGATAACGGGATCACATCATTAGGAGAATGATGTGATGGACAAGACCCAATCCTAAGCCTAGCACAAGATCGTGTAGTTCGTATGCTAAAGCTTTTCTAATGTCAAGTATCATTTCCTTAGACCATGAGATTGTGCAACTCCCGGATACCGTAGGAGTGCTTTGGGTGTGCCAAACGTCACAACGTAACTGGGTGGCTATAAAGGTGCACTACGGGTATCTCTGAAAGTGTCTGTTGGGTTGGCACGAATCGAGACTGGGATGTGTCACTCCGTGTAACGGAGAGGTATCTCTGGGCCCACTCGGTAGGACATCATCATAATATGCACAATGTGACCAAGGAGTTGATCATGTGATGATGTGTTACAGAACGAGTAAAGAGACTTGCCGGTAACGAGATTGAACAAGGTATCGGGATACCGACGATCGAATCTCGGGCAAGTATCGTACCGATAGACAAAGGGAATTGTATACGGGATTGATTGAATCCTTGACATCATGGTTCATCCGGTTAGATCATCGTGGAGCATGTGGGAGCCAACATGGGTATCCATATCCCGTTGTTGGTTATTGACCGGAGAGTTGTCTCGGCCATGTCTGCATGACTCCCGAGCCCGTAGGGTCTACACACTTAAGGTTCGATGACGCTAGGGTTATAGGGAATAGATGTACGTGGTCACCGAATGTTGTTCGGAGTCCCGGATGAGATCCCAGACGTCACGAGGAGTTCCGGAATGGTCCGGAGGTAAAGATTTATATATGGGAAGTCATCATACGGTCACCGAAATAATTCGGGGGGTTACCGGTATTGTACCGGGACCACCGAAGGGGTTCCGGGGGTCCACCGGGAGGGTCCACCTGCCCCGGAGGGCCCTATGGGATGTGTGTGGAGAGGGACCAGCCCCTTAGTGGGCTGAGCGCCTCCCCCCCTAGGGCCCATGCGCCTAGGGTTTGGGGGAACCCTAAAAGGGGGCGCCCCCCTTGCCTTGGGGGGCAAGGCAACCCCCCTGGCCGCCGCCCCCTCCTCAGATTGGATCTGAGGGGGCCGACCCCCCTCTCCCTTGCCCCTATATATATGTGGGGGTGGGAGGGGAGCAGCACCCAAGTTCTGGCGCAGCCCTCCCCCTCTCCTAAGTCCTCCTCCTCTCCCGCGGTGCTTGGCGAAGCCCTGCAGAATTGCCACGCTCCTCCTTCACCACCACGCCGTCGTGCTGCTGCTGGACGGAGTCTTCCCCAACCTCTCCTTCTCCCCTTGCTGGATCAAGGCGTGGGAGACGTCACGGACTGCACGCGTGTTGAACACGGAGGCGCCGTTGTTCGGCGCTTAGATCGGAGTCAACCGCGATCTGAATCGCTGCGAGTACGACTCCTTCATCCGCGTTCTTGCAACGCTTCCGCTTAGCGATCTACAAGGGTATGTAGATGCACTCCCCTTCCCCTCATTGCTAGATTACTCCATAGATTGATCTTGGTGATGCGTAGAAAATTTTAAATTTCTGCTAGGATCCCCAACAGATTCATCACCGTCGTCATCATCAACCCTTCTTCATCAACAATTCCATGATGCTCATCACCGGGAGTTAGTAATTCCTTCGTAGGCTTGCTAGACGGTCCAAACACTATTGCTCTTGTTTTGGACTCTAATTTGCATGATTTGAATGAAACTAATCCAGACTGATGATGTTTTCAGCAGAACTACCATGATGTTGTTTTTGTGCACAAATAAAAGTTCTCATAATCGGATGAAACTTTACGGAGATTTTTTACTGAATAAATAAAAGTACTGGAACGAAGATCCATTAGACGGGACCCACCTGCTACCCACAAGGCCACAGGGCACGCCTACCCCCAGGCATGCTCTAATGTCTTGTGGGGCCCACGAGGCTCCGTCTGACCTAATCCCAAGCCTGTAAATTATGTCTTCCCGAGAAAAAAATAGAAGAAGTTTCATCGCGTTTTACGATACGGAGCCGCCACCACCTCCTATTCTTCATCAGGAGGGTTTTCTGGAGTCCGTCAGGGGCTCCGGAAAGGGGGATTCGTCACCGTCATCATCATCAACCCTTCTTCATCAACAATTACATGATGCTCATCACCGGGAGTTAGTAATTCCTTCGTAGGCTTGCTAGACGGTGATGAGATTGGATGATATTGATCATGTAATCAAGTCAATTTGTTAGGGCTTGATCCCTAATATCCATTATGTTCTAAGATGGATGTTGCTATGACTTTGCTATGCTCAATGCTCGTCGCTACGACCCGAGTGTCATGATTTCAGATCTGAACCCTCTATGCTATCATCAATATATTTGAGTTCTTGATCCAATTTGCTAGTTGTATGCACTTGTTATTGTTCGGAACTGTAGACCCCAAAGTGACAATAATTGGGATACTCCGGGGATGACTATAATTCGAGTAGTTCATGTATTCACGTGTGTTAATGCTTTGATCTGGTTCTCTATTAAAAGGAGGCCTTAATATCCCTTAAATTTCCTTATCGACCCCGCTGCCACGGGAGGGTAGCACAAAAGTTGCATGCAAGTTCTTATTATAAACACGTATGACTTGTATACAAAATACATGCCTATATTGAATTGATGAACTTGGAGCTATTGTGTATCGCTTTAGGTTGTGACTGTTACATGATGAATGCCATCCATACAAATATCCAATCACTGATCCAATGCCTACGCTTTGCTCATATTGTCTTTGCTAAGTTATCACTGTTGTTGCTGTTGTTACAATCACTACAAAACTGCCACTGTTACTGTCACTGTTATCGTTACTATTGCTATTGTTACTGCTACTTATCAAACTATCATACTACTATGCTACTAAACACTTTGATGCTGAGAATTAACTTTCCAGGAATGGTTGAATTGACAACTCAACTGCTATGACTCATAAATATTCTTTGGCTACCCTTGTATCAAATCAATAAATTTGGGTGAAATACTACCTCGATTCTGTCGCGATCCTCTATACTTGTGGGTCATCAATGATCAACGTAGTTTCTCCCATGTCGCATGTTTAGCATGGATTTGGGGTCCGGATATAAGGTACACAGTGGTGGACGCGGACATTTTTTGAGGGTGATCGGTCACTGGGTCCACACACTTTTAGGGCGCCGGATTTGCTTTGTCCGGCTCTAGATGCTCTTAGGGTGTGGATCTCATTCATTCATTTCTTTAAAGCATCTACAGTCGGACACCTCAAACTCGCCTGAAACACTCGGGCGGATGGCTCGGTCACTGAGCAGTCGCAAAAAGTCGACCCAGACAGGCGCCTCAAACGCCTGGGCTGACCAACACCCCTCATATCAAGACCAAATATGAGATGGATATGGGGGCGCTCGGATGCGTCCGCCACATCAGATTGACGCTGGGATCCCACGTGAAAATAGTCTAAAACCCGATGGTCTGAAACTCGTCTCCTCCGTCCGACCCATGTCACCGCGTGGCACCGCTCCGGCATGCTGTGTAGTGCCTAGACCATCTGTTTAAGCCGACCGCCGACACCAAAAACCCACCCCTCCACATTTTCCTCCTCCCTCCGTCGTCGCCGCCGTTTTCCACTCCCCGTTCGCTACCACTAGCAACCATGCCCCCACGCCACCGGATGAGGAGCTACCCATTTCTAACGCCGGAGCACCGGCTGCAGCTCCTTGAGCAGATCCGGGCAAGGCGCGAAGCCCGGATCGCCGCGGGGCTACCTCTGGATGTAGTGGACCCGGAGGAGGAGTTGGAGGAGGAGGAGGAGGAGGATGTGGGGAACGCTAGAGACGCAGATATGCAGGCAAAGCAACAAGTAAGGAGGGGGAGGAAGAGTTGGAGCCCTTCTATGCGCCCGTCCACCCGACGCCCGTCGCCGACGTCATGGACATCTCCGACGACGAAGATAGCTAGGGTAGCACGTAGTATATAGTACATAGGATTTCTTTTGCATGCTTTGTATGGATCTAAGTTTTTTAGGGTAACTGCTGCTTTATTTAATTAAAACATGCCTAAGATCTCCTCAGAGACCACCGAAAGAATGAAATTTGGAAGCACCATAAGCCAAACGTTACACAGTTCATCTTCTACTCCTACTTTCGCTAACTTGTGAGCGGTAGAATTCACAGAACGACCAACCCAAGATACTTTCCCCTCATCAGAGAAGCGAAACATCTCTTTGATCTCCTCCACTCTTGGCCCCACGGGAGCCAAGTTCTTCTCTCTTTCCTGTAGCATCACCGCCACCGATTTGTTGTCCTTCTCTAGATGCAGTTTTCTCACGTTGATCTCAGCGGCCAGCTCCAAGCTCTTTTGCATGCGAGGATCTCCACTCTCCCCAGCTCTGTTTCATGGCGGTAGACATGGCAAGCCGCCGCTCAAAAATCACCGGAGTGGCCTCGCAGAATAACTCGTGCACCACCTTTGTCGCCAGGCTTGGACACCGCCCCATCCGCATTACCTTTGATCCATCCTTCCTCCGGTGGTGTCCACTTGAATGTTTCTTTCGTCTTGACGACCGAAGCCTCCTTCTTGTGAACAACGAGCCACTCCGCCATGTACGCACACACAGATGTCATTATTTCATGTGACGATGCTATTTTCTTACCATCTTTCGCCTCGTTCCTTGCCAACCACAATCCGTAGCAAGCTTGAATCATCGTTGCCCTCTCATCATCCCTTGCTTCCGCGAACCATCCTAACATCCATGAGGACAGTGCACTCAAGGAGTCGATATGACACAGTGGGGCCGCCACCGCAACTCCTTTCTTCGAGCGCAAGAGCTTCCAAAACAAGGCTAAGTGTGGGCATGTCTAAAATCTGTGAAGAAGTGTCTCTTCTCTTCCATATGCTGCACAGAACACCCTTGCCTTGATATGACGACGATGGAGCTCAGATGCAAAGTAGCAAATTTGAGGCGTTACCGGTTACTGTCCGCGGACTCATTCGGTCGCGTATGCGGGCGTTTGAGAGATCGGATTGACGGAGTCCGGCCGAAGATGATCTTATGTGTCTTTTTTACTATTGCATTGCATGTGTGCTTTCTGTATGCGTGCATGAGATAGAGAATCCGGTCCCTTGCTTGAACGTGAGTGCCAAGGCGAGCTCAAATCCAGCACCGACCCCGAGCCCACGAGGCCATGGAGCAGAGTCCCATCGACGACATCGTCCTTTAAGCTGAGCCGTCCGTCCACGTCGCTCGTCTCCGAACCAACGGTTGGCGTGAATGCTGCCAACGACCGAACCGCCTCTGTGTGCTCGCTGGCGATAAGGCTACTCGTGTCCACTAGAATCGAAACGGAGCCCACCGAGAAGTGAAAAGGGAAAAAACACAAACAGAAAACGCTCCCAGGGAAACCCCCTCCCTCCCTCCCCCTCCTCCCCTCTCCTGCAAGTCACGACTCACGCGTCTCCCACCTCGCCGGCGCCGGCCGCCTCACTCCGCCTTCGGCGCCGCCGCCATGAGCGCCCTCCAGGCCTCCCTCCTCCTCCGCCCTCTCCCCTCGCCCCTGCCCCCTCGCCGCCGGCCGCCACCAGCCCCCGCGTCCGTCTCCTTCCCTCGCTCCTGCTACCACCGCCGCCCCCCGCTCCCCCTCCGCGCATTGGCCGCCGACGGACCCCAGCCTCCCCCCTCTCCGTCCCCCGAGCCTCCCGCGGCGGCTGCGGCGGCGGCCGCTCCGGAGGCGGAGGTCGACACGGGCCCCGCTGCCCAGGACGGGAAGGAGGAGCTCGAGGACCTGGTGGATAAGGCTAGGGTTTGGGCCGTGGCTTTCGCGGCCGCGGTGGTCGAGGCGGCCAAGAGGTTTTTCGACTGGGTGGTGTCTGGCGATTGGATGAGCTGGTGGCCGTTCTGGCGCCCCGACCGACGCCTGCAGCGCTTGATCGATGACGCCGACGCTCACCCCAAGGACCCTGCCAAGCAGAGCGCGCTGCTCCACGAACTCAACAAGTTTAGGTGCGCTCCACGACAACGATTCTTTGATGTTTTCTGACGAGTCAACTCAAATGGGTGCTGCTTTGGAGACATTTGGAAAATGTGTTTCTTGGTGGCTGAGTATCAGGGGATTACTTGCTAATCCATAGGGCTGGACTATTGACTTACCTAATAACACGGTCGCAACCAAGTTTTAAGAAGATATCAATTCTAGCTTTTCTGATGTTGAATGGATTCTGGATCCATGATAAATATGTTTTTTTTACCAATTTAGCATTACGCAATCGAGTTCATTAGTCATTCATTAGTTCAAGTTTGCGACCATTACTTTGCACAATCTTAAATCTAGGAAACCGTGAAATTTGTAGCTAAATAGCCAAATTCAGTGGCATTTGGTTTCATGGCACCTAAATAATGCTGTGATTGATACGTGATGTGGAACAATGTACTTTTCCTGCTATCTTTTGATGCTACTGAAATAATTAATTGGAATGGTAGAAACAGGTTACTTGTTCCTTTTGTTTTTCTTTGCACATTGCATTGTGGTCCAGTGTCCTATTTATATAGATTTTAAAGAATGATGTGGTTCTTAAATTCCATCTTGGCAGCCCAGAAGATGTCATCAAAAGAATCGAGCAAAGAAGTCATGCGGTAGATAGCAAGGGGGTTGCAGAGTACCTTCGAGCTCTTATTCTCACCAACGCTATAGCTGATTACCTACCAGATGAGCGGTCTGGGCGTTCAGCAACGCTACCAGCTCTGGTAAGTTTCCTTTGCAAGCCTATCGTGTATGTCAGTCAAGATTTCACATTTTCCTACTCAGTCGATGCAGCTTGAAAACTATCCTGCTTATGAACTTGGTGAGATTGCCGACAATATGGCACTTGATGAAATTCCATTATGTCCTGGTGCTGAAATACTTCATTTTTCTTACTCTTCTTCTGGTTATTCAAGAAAACAATGCATAAATTGAGATACTCGGTTCAATCAACGCTGTTTCAGTTCTTCAGTATATTTCTATCATCTTGAACAACAAAAGCTTAAAGCCTCTATTTTTAATGTACTCCCTCCGATCCATATTTATTATCGCTGATTTTTGCATAAATTTTCCTCCTATCTCGTTTATTTGTATATTGTCATATTTTGAAATATTAGTCACCATGTTGTAACCCACTCTTTGGCTTATATACATTTACGTCAGTAGTTGCAAGAATTGAAGCAACGTGTATCTGGGGAGGACAAGCCTTTCTCGAATCCCGGGATATCTGACAAGCAACCATTACATGTAGTAATGGTAAGTTCGCTCAACCTTCAGAGTATGCCAATATGGGGCAGTTATTGCTTTCACCATATGATCCCAATAATGTTTGCCTATCTGTGCCATCATTAGGTTGATCCTAAAGCTACTGGTAGATCAACTCGGTTTGCTCAAGAGATTTTCTCGACTATCTTGTTCACAGTTGCTGTTGGATTTATGTGGTATGCTCAACCTTCCATAAGTCATGACTCTAATCTCTGGAGCTTTTAAATATGTCATCTATTGGTTCATGTTTATGTCAAGCTTCTATATTTTGTTTTCTTGCTTGTCTTAATGACTCTTTAAGGTTAACTAGGCTGTATTTGCCTTGAAGTTCCTTGCATAGTGCAGCTGAGATTTAAGTTTCATGATTTAAGGTTTCAAACAGGAATTCTGATACCTCTGTTCCTGGTGTTTCAAGTCATGCATTGTTTGTGCCATAGCCGGAGTTGTTATGCCAATAGTTGCTTCCTGTGATGATATGTCTATAGACAGCTTGTTGAAGTCCTGTTATATTTTCTGTTGGACAAACTCATTTCCAGTCCTTATTCGATGGACAACTGTTTGGATTAGTTTTTGGTTTACTTGACAGAGATAAACTCTGTTTAATCTTGAGCATCTTTTTTATGTCAGTTTCTTGTAGTAATCAAACATTTTGTTTCAGGGTAATGGGTGCTGCTGCGCTTCAAAAGTATATTGGTAGCCTAGGTGGAATAGGCGCATCTGGTGTCGGTTCCAGTTCATCATATTCTGCAAAAGAGTTGAATAAGGATATAACGCCTGAGAAGGTGTGATATGATGATGTCTTGTTCCACTGTCAGTTGTGCAAAAATACAATTACTGGGTGCATTTCATGTTTCCTTTTATTGTATATATGCCTCATTGGCTGGGTACAATTGCTCAGTGCGAAAATGAGAGTAAACATATGTATATTCCGCATGATCCCTTTATACTGTTTTATATGCAGAATGTGAAGACATTTAAAGATGTCAAAGGCTGTGATGATGCAAAGAAAGAACTTGAGGAGGTTGTTGAGTATCTAAGGAATCCTATGAAGTTTACTCGCCTCGGTGGAAAGTTACCAAAGGTAATTTGTTCTATATCAATCTGCAAGATACATTTTCAATCTGCTATGTACTTTGCTGTATGGGATATACCAGATATACATCTTTGTAGGGCAATATATATTTTATGGAATACTGGTTCAATAGAACCTTTATATGATTAAAAATGTGTTTTGTAGGGAATACTTTTAACTGGAGCTCCAGGAACTGGGAAAACGCTGCTTGCTAAGGTACAATTTTCCTGGAAGAATAATTTGTTGCTTCATGTATTTTGAACTGAGTAAAGAAACTCATCAGCCCAGCCCTTGCTGTGCTTTGTACTTGTGTTTCTACATTAAAAAAATATGTTTCTCTGCTTAGCTTTCAAAACCAAGTCTTCTATTATCAGGCGTTTCTAGCTATTTGCTAGTCAGTTCCTTGGTAAATGCATACCTTACTAGAGCTACCTTTGTGATTTAGGCCATTGCTGGGGAAGCTGGTGTGCCGTTCTTTTACCGAGCAGGTTCTGAATTTGAGGAAATGTAAGATCTCTTCTATTATGATATTGGACTTATATTTTCCTTGTATATTTGGTGGCCTTAGAGTGCTAACTGTGAATTTCAAAATTTGCCTATGTGCCGCAATTCGTTGCATGACCTCAGAATTTGACTTTCTGGCATTGTACCATTGCATGTGCTGCAATTTGAGATCATTCTGGATTTATGTCGAAGCACTACTGAGATGATATTTATTAGGCATGGATGAGTCAAGCTAGTGAAGCATTTGTAATTTACTAATGGAACTACCTTAAGTTGTATCCCTATCCCACTTTCATGTCTTCTTGTTTAATCAGAATTTACTGACATTGTATCTTGTCAGGTTTGTTGGTGTTGGTGCTCGTAGGGTGAGATCCTTGTTTCAAGCTGCAAAGAAAAAGGTGCTTTACCCTTCTCTTCCGTTGCCTGAGCTTAGCTCCAGCATTTCCTTCTATAAATTGAGCGCTCTCTGTGCTGTTTTAGCTTACGGGAAATGCTCAATTGTGATTCCCTTTTCATCTCCTCCTCAACAGACAAATTGGTGAAGCTTAATTTGTTTTATCAGTGAAAAATGATGTACCTTCGTAATGATAATATCTTTTGTGTGAGTAACTTTTTATTGTTCCTTTTTACAGGCACCATGTATTGTTTTCATTGATGAAATAGATGCAGTGGGATCAACTAGAAAACAGTGGGAAGGCCACACAAAGAAAACATTGCATCAACTTCTTGTTGAGATGGATGGTTTTGAACAAAATGAGGTAACATTATCACATAAGTGAACAAAGTGCTGTAGAACTTTGTCTAACCCTAGTTTACAATCGATATGTACAGGGAATAATAGTAATGGCTGCGACAAATTTACCAGACATTCTTGATCCAGCACTTACGAGACCTGGTAGATTTGATAGACATGTAAGTTTTCTTGAGTAGTTTTTTTTATCTTCACAACCATTATCATCAATTCTTTTTTTATATAGAACAGCAATTACATATTGATTTATTGTAATTATTTTTGTATAAATATGTAATTTCATTTAGTTCTGCTGGTATTGGTTACTAGATTGTTGTCCCTAGTCCTGATGTGCGAGGACGCCAAGATATTCTGGAGCTCTATTTGCAAGACAAGCCTGTGGGCAGTGATGTGAATGTCAATGCAATCGCCCGCAGTACCCCTGGCTTTAATGGGGCTGGTGCGTACAACTTTCCTTTGTACTATCTCAGCGAAATGATAATTGTAGCATTACATCATCTAAGCGTGTGGACTATGGGGTGTTTCTAGCGATAGGATAGTGTTTTTTCATCAGCAGCTGGATTCCTATTCTTTTTGCTGCGTCACCATTTTATTAAGTCCTAACTTGTAACACTTATAAATCCATGGCATTCCACGTATTTTCCATTAGAATAAAATAATAAATGTCTTACCTAAGGTGCTATAAAATTTGGCAGCAATATTTGTGCTGTGGTGGTGAGACTCATACCGACTCATCTTTTTTCCTTTTAATGTTAGACCTTGCGAACCTGGTAAACATTGCAGCAATTAAGGCTGCCGTTGAAGGTGCTGACAAGTTGACTGCTTCACAATTGGAGTTTGCCAAAGATCGTATCATCATGGGAACTGAGAGGAAATCAATGTTCATCTCTGATGAATCAAGAAAGGCATGCTTGTTCAAGTTGTTTTTCCTTTTTCTTAAGCACGCTTGAACTAGTAATTGTAGCATCCATGTCTTTGAAAATTTTAAACTGAAGAAGATGTGAATTTCTGCACTAACTAGTTTTGTTATTTTTTGGTTCTTTAGCTTACTGCCTACCATGAAAGTGGGCATGCTATTGTTGCACTCAATACCAAGGGTGCTCATCCCATTCACAAGGCAACTATCCTGCCTCGTGGATCTGCCCTTGGAATGGTTACACAACTTCCCTCACAGGATGAGACTTCTATCAGCAAGAAACAACTCCTGGCACGTCTTGATGTTTGCATGGGCGGAAGGGTTGCTGAAGAGCTTATATTTGGGGAAGAAAATGTTACTACTGGTGCCAGAAATGATCTTCATACTGCAACAGAGCTCGCTCAGTATATGGTGATTATTTCATCCACTTAGATTGTTTATTTTCTTGTTAGATGTATCTAATGTCACTTGACTGGCTGTGTAGGTATCAAACTGTGGGATGAGTAATGCTATTGGTCCTGTGCATGTAAAAGAACGACCAAGTGTTGACATGCAATCAAGAATAGATGCAGAGGTACATTTCCACTGGTCTTATGATTACAAATTCATTTTTTCTAGCATATGACCACTGACCAGTATAAGCTAGCGACCTGTATGATGTGCTTTTGCATAATCTATCGGTATACCGAGCTATTGGCCGCATCAGGAACCTCTCTTAAACTCCACTTACCAGAGGGTAGTTACTGTTTCTCTCGCATTTGTCTCATCATCATATGGCCTTGCAGGTGGGCAGACTCCTAAGAGAAGCTTATGAACGGGTGACACATTTACTGAAGAAGGTTTGCTTCTCAACCATGACGCCTTTTGCCAACATATTTATTTTTTTGGTTAACTCAGTGTTGACTGATCCAAGTTTATTTTCAGCATGAGAAGCAATTACATGCTTTAGCGAATGCTCTGCTGGAGCGTGAAACTCTGACGGCAGATGAGATCAACAAAGTAGTTCATCCCTACCAAGAAGAACCACAGCTTCCCTTCCAAGAAGAAGCCTTTGCGCTAACTTAGGCATATTACCTTTTGTTGCATCAAGGTGGTAGTTTCCACTGTAAATCCGTGTACAGTAATTGGAAAGTCATTACTCACCATTTTGCGAAGGGGGGTAAACTTGGGTGCATTTCCTTCTCAGCACCATTAGGCTGGCATGCAGGAAATTGAAAGATGAGATTATCGGAGGGTGTTGCATGATTGTGAGCTATTGCCATATCTGTAACGTGGCGAGACTCACCAGAGCCTGCCTTTTACCCAACATGGAGCCCCTGAGCTGAGAAGTGCATCATACTTGGTTTAGATAGGGAAGCGATACAGATGTGACATTGCATATTTTGGATTCTAGATTATTTCTTCTTTTCAATTCTATGCCTCGCCATTGTTTAAAGGAAATCGCACATACAACTGTCTCACTCTATTGCGTCGTAACATGTTACACGGATGTGGTCAATTATTATGTCTGGCATGTTCCGTTTTGGTTTTCTTTTCAGAAACTTGCTGTTCAAAACTGCAAGTACTGTCTTTTTAGTTTTTACCCCAAGGCGGTTTCATATGTATTGATGTTGTAAAAGGATGTAAGCAAAAAAGCTCTGTGATTCGGCAATAGAAAAGGGGGTGCAGGCTTCAGTAACGTGAGGCTGAGTGCCTATGGAAACGGTTTCTACCCTGTCTGCTGTGAGTCGACTAGTCGTTTATATTCAGCCAGGAAGCATTGAAGAGTGGCGAAAAGATTGTAGTGAAGTTTTCTCCAAAAAATCCAGAGGATACATATGGCCATGTTACAAAACAGAAGGATGTTTATAAAGTGAGAAGTGCATATTTCAACTCTGCATTAATGTCCTAGTTTAATTTAGAGGTAAATACCTGACGGTGGTACAACTTGTGTTGGATGATCAGTTTAGTGCTAAAAGTTGCAAAATACATGTTTTGAGTGCTTGAACTTGTGTGGAAGGGCAAATACGGTGCTATCTTTGGAATTGATTTGCGGACGACTTTTTAGGGTCAGCAAATCTACGACACCCTTATCCTATGTTTGTTGTTCATGTAGGAGTTTGATCCAAGAGTAGTTGAGCATTTCTCCTCATCCTATGTTTGTTGTTCATGTAGGGGTTTGATCCAAGGGTAGTTGAGCATTGCTAAGCACAGATGAAAAATGTCGGACGTGTAGCATTGCTCTTTCGCGTCCGCCGTTATGTAGGGTGTTTGTGTGTTGCGCCGGCGTGACCGTGGCCCACTGTCAATGGGTGGCAAAGGGATGTCACTGCTAAAAAGACTGCAATTGTTATAACCTTGATTCCTAAATACCCTCGATTTCCCAGCCCACTTCCTAAATCCCTAACCTTAAGCAGGCGACATCGGTGATGGAAGGGAGCCTGGACGAGTGGATCACGTCGGCCTGTGACCGACAGGGGTGGCATCTCTCTGCTTGACGTCTGATTGCTCTATGGTGAGAGGGGCGACATCGGCGGCTAGAAGGACGGCGAAAAGGAATGGAAGACAACAACCGTCTACTACTAGGGATCGAAGAATAATATGCTTAATCCTCTACCTCTCTCGCTCATATATGCATGGCTACTTAGAACTCAAGAGGAAATATTTGATTTTTGAGAGGAGCTGCCGGAATTCGAGTTTGGGCTACTGCAGTACAAGTTCGATGCCCAGTTCAATGGAGTGGAGCGCAAGACAGCGAAGTGCATACACCTCCTTGGCCCTGATCGCAATGTGGCCAAAGACGGGAGTAACAAAGGCAGAAGGTTTTTGGGCTGCCAAATGAGGTATATTAGCATTGTCATTGACCATGCTTGCTTTGTCATTGAGCACATGTACTTCATAATCGAGTAATGTCATGATTAAATGTACAAAAGATGTCAGGGCTTGTAGATATGTGAAGTGGATTGACTGAGAATGGCTTTGTGCATGATATAGTTCATTAAATTATTTTCTTTGTTGCTTTTCTTTTTGGCAATCTTTTGTAGTTTTTCGACAATCCCCCCACCTCCATTGCAAGTTTGCAACATGCAAAGTAAGAGGAATAAGCATAAGAATGGTGTCATAACATGCAAAATAATAATGATGATCAATTTATAGTAAGAAATAGTGATGCAAAATTGACGTATCAATGTGCAAGTGACAATCAACATGTTATTCAAGTTCTTCAAAGTTATGTAAGATCTCCTTATCTTATGATCATCAACATGTCAGTCTACATTGGCCTAAACCAAATCACCATCATCTGACACTTCAAAGCCCCTTTCATTAAAATACTCATATGTTTCAACTTTTACAATTTCACCCTTTGCCTCTTCCTCACTATTGTCATCCACTTGTTCCTCTGTTTTTTCAGTGGCAACATCAGTATCAAATCCTTCACTAAATGACACAAACCTCCTTGTTGTCCTTGATCTCATCCCTAATGGACTTTGAGGTATTTATAATCAGCACACACGTTTTCTTTTCCCTTCCTGTAATTACCTTAGGCAAATCATACACGCCATCCAACAGGGCATCGTCTTTGGTTAATGTTTGCAGGGTATCACCACGGTATACAAGGAGTAGCATGTTCTTGTGGTCTATTGTTGCAACAATATGCATCACATGTCAGTAATTTCAGGCCATCAGCAGACTTGCCAGGCTGGCACAAATACACATCATGGTTGGACACTGCTCTGTCATATTCCAATTTGTTGAGAAAATCATTGATCCGTAGGATTCACCAAGTGTCTCTCTAAAAATTATCAAACCAGTCTACTGTCTCATTTCGGGTAACACCGGTACCAAGGCAGAATCTTCTCTAACAACATGAGATTTTCTAGCAGAGCAACGACGAACGAGCTTCGCGCAGATGTCCTGTATAAACAACATAGGTAGTGCATGCATGGGGCGGTTTCGCGTGTGAGGGAGGGGGGGGGGCGACCGAGGCAGCTTCCTTGTAAACGTGGTACGCGCGGGCGGTGTCCAACGGACCTTTAAACCCGCGCTCAAGTAGTACTTCATAATCCATATATGTCATGTTGCTGCCACTTTCACAATAGGAACACTTATGATAAATCTAAACAGTAAACAAACCATCAAATGATCCTGCATTGAAAACATAGCACAACTTCAGTTCATAAATTTAGATAACTCAGAAATGCACTGTCATAATAATTCAGATAATTGTACAAGTGTAAATGGCATAGTATTTCAGAAGTTCAGTTAACCAGCACACTATACGACAGTTCAACAAATTCAACAATTCACTTAAGTGCATTACTCACAGTGTCACAAAAATGCAGTTAACTAACTGCATAAAATTCAGTGCACACAATTTTCAGTTAACTGCAGTACTACATGTGTCACAAAAAATTCAGTAAACAAATTGCACTATTGTACTGAAATTCAGCCAACCAACATTACAAAATTTTCAGTTGCAACACATTACAATTCTAAAAAAAACGTGTCCCAAAGGATTACTGAACAAATTTGAGCACTAATGTTGCTAAATTAGCTGCCTCGTGTCATTGATCAACGATATTTCTCGGCAAAGTTGCCTCCTACAAAACCCCTAAATAACCCTAACGCAATTCATAGTGCAGGGGGTAAATGTTGTCAAGCCATACAAATATCTTTGTCATTACGTGGATTAGAGATGCAAAACAAAGACTTGAATGCACGACCATGTCTTCGATTAACCCTAACCAAAACATGGGTGGGAGAGGGGCGACATAATCAGAAGGGGGGGTGGGGGGGGGGATGACTCACCGTACAACAGTGCTGATTCGCCTAGCAGGCAATGATGAGGGTCGTCCATCATCACCTCCGATGCCGGTCACCGGAGAGAGAAGAAACAAAGACGAAGCAATAGGCACTGCGAGTGAATACACATCGCAATTGTGGGACATACATGCAAATGTGAAGCCTTTTACAAGTATTTAGCGCAATGGTGGTGGTGGTGTGTGTCTGGGGGGGGGGGGGGGGGGGCATTGATAGTGGGTTATAACTACGTTGGCATGACTACGTGAGCACCCTATACGGTGTTAGACGCGAAATAATACTGTATTGGTAGGTTCAGGCAGGTTTTAGCATCGAACACGTGTATTCCACAATTTTTTGCACTGAACCGATCATCTCGCGCAAGTTGCACTCTTGTTTTCTCGAGTAAATAGCATAAAACTACTACTTTAGGGGATAGGGTTCCAAAAAACTACCAGTTTTTTAATTTTTCTCAGATAACTACCAAGTCAAGGGTCGGCTGTTTCAAAAAAACCCAAATGACCGTTGTTTAAAAATTAAACCTGTTTATGACAGGTCGGGCCCGTACCTAAACAATCTGTCTGTTTGACCGTGTGTTTGACCGTTAACTAACATGTAGGGCTCACATGTAAGCTTCCTCTTCCTCTTCCCTTTCTTCTTCCTCTCTTCCTGAGCCCTCTAGCTCTTCTCTCCTCTCCTCTCCTCCGGTGATATCTCTCCCGAGCCGGCGACCCTCTCTCCTCCCTAGCAGGCGACCTCCCATCCCTTCCGTAGCCGGCGAAGACCCTCCCCTCCCTTCCCTTCCCCAACCTCCCCATGGCCGTGGTACAAGCTCGCCGAAGCTCCAGGTGTTGGAGGTGGCGACGAGGAGGCATGACAGAGGCCGTGCGAAGCTCGAGGGCCTTCCGGCGGCCGTGCCAGAGTCCGGCCTCGTCCGCGGCAGTGGGAGGCGCGCGCTCCAGCAGCAGCGCATGACATCCGCATCGTCGTCAACGGCGAGCTCGAGGAGGCCGGCAAAGGCGTCAACGGCGGCCGCAGGTGTGGTTCTTGGCCATCTCGGCGAAGACGGCCGCTGGATTCTTCTTGTGCGTGGCGGCGGACACATAAACGACGGAAGGGGCAAGGTAGAGCGCCATGGCCAAGAGCAGCGGCCGGCAAGGAGTGGACTCAGCCCGTCGCCCGCCGGAGAAGCACCTCCTTCGCGCCGAGCAAAGCGGTGGCGCCTCCTTCCACCTGGCCCGTGACCTGGCCGCCGGCGAGCTGCCAGCGCCCTCGGGCGCGTCTTCTCCTTACCGGGACCCGATTGCTTTTTGTGAAAAAAATCAAGGACCCGATTGCTTTTTTTAAGAAAACTTAGGGACCTTATTGCTTTTCCATTTTTTACAGAATATGGGCCCCACATGTAAGTTAACGGTCAAACTAAACAGTCAAACAAACGGTTATCTTACGTGCGGGCCCCAGCTGTCATAATCATGATCAATTGATAAGCACTCGGCGATTTGTGTCTTTTGAAACAGCCGACCCCTGACTTGGTAGTTATCTGAGAAAAATTAAAAATTGGTAGTTTTTTAAAACCCTAGCCCGTAAAGTAGTAGTTTTATGCTATTTACTCTGTTTTCTCCAATGTTACTAGTATACCCCAGTTTGTTGTTCTTTGGCATCACGTGTGCATTAAGCTAGTACTCCCTCCATTCACAAATATAAGATGTTATACTTTTTTCTAAATCAGATATGCATATACACTAAACGTTTTAGTGTGTTTGTTCACTCATTTTAATCTGTATCTAATATATATTAAGATACTCAAAACATGTTAGGGCCTCTTTGATTCGTAGGATTCTAAAAATGCGAGAATATGAAAAACAAAGGATTGGAATGTCATACTCATCTCAATCCTACATGATTTTAGGTTGTTTGATCGCATCATAGGAAAAACAAATGATTCTTTGGAACAGATTTGAAAGGATGCTAGAAATCCTGCTGGAAATAGTACAAAAAAGTCCTTGAAAAATTCTTATAGGATTCACATTGAATGAAACAGCTAACATAGGAAGAATTCCCAAGGATTTTAATCCTCCAAAATACTATTGACTGGACATAGATAAGTGAAGTATATCGAGCCGTTATAAGGAACCCATTTGGAGCGTATAGCCAAATGGCGAAGGAATTGGGAAGTGACCTATACAATACAGAGGTGCATTGGATGCAATGAGTAGCAGAGCAAGAGACACGTCATTTTCGTTGGGTTGTTCCTTTATAACAACATTTCATTTCCTTTATATAACAACGAATTTACAGGTGGAGTTCACTGGATCACAATCACATGATCCCTTGACAAATCACCATTGCATTATTCAGCGGCCTGCACAACTTTGCAGGCCACCAGCCAGGACAACAAACCACATCAATGCTCCTACTATACGCATACGCTTGCAATGTACTACCTCTATACCAAAATATAAGACGTTTTTGCAGTTCAGTTCAAATTTGAACTGCAAAAACGTCTTATATTTTGGTGCGGAGAGAGTACTTACTCTACTACACTAAACCTACACCAAGAAAGTCGACTGATATTTCTGTACTCTCGTATGTACCATTGATGCATTCGCCCCACACATCAAAGAACCCAAAGAAAAGAATGTAAACCTGCTTGAATTGCAGTGATTCAGGCTTCGGATACCAGCTCCTTGCTGCGGACGGTCACCGGCCTCGGGACCACGGTGCCCGCCACCCCCGGCCACCAGTACTGCTGCAGCCGCTCCACGCCGGGAAGCCTCCACACGATCTCCGGCTGCTTCCGCCGGCGGGGCGCCACCTTGGTGAGGGCGTAGAGCGCCCGGAAGTAGTTGCCGGACTCGTGGTCTCGGAGGATGGCGCCCTCGGACCCGTAGGCCGAGAGGTCGCTCAGCGTCTCCAGCGGGTGCGGCGAGTTGAGGAACGCGCGCAGGGCGCTGGCCACCACGGCCCTCCCCGACCCCGACGGCTCCGCGCGCTCCTCCGGGTTGGCCACCCGGAACAGCGCCGCGCCCTCCGGCAGGAACGGGTGGTGCGGCGACGCCTTGCCGTCCGGCTGCAGGATGTACGTCGTGCCCATCGGCGTGTACAGCACCTTCTGGCTGTTGAGGCAGGGGTGCGTGCGCAGCGCGCCGTTGAGCCGCTTGAGCACGGCGACGGCATGGCCGGGGTACCGGCACGAGAATGCCCTAGGCACGATGTCCCGGTGCATCGCCACGGCGCGGACATGGTCCTCGCCGACGCCGAGCGCCTCCAGCACGCGCTGCCCGCCGCAGAACACCGACGGCGCTCCGAAGGTGACCACGGGGAGCAGCGACTCCGGACCGACCACCCCGCGCGCCACCAGCATCAGACTCACAAGCAGCGCCAGACTGCCGCCGAGCGAGTGCCCCGTGAACCGCAGACGAGCGCCATCCTTGTGCGCCCTCAGGTGCTCCACGATCTCCGGCATGAGCTGCTCGTAGATGCCCTTGGCCGCCTCATAGATGCCGCGGTGCACGAGAACGCCGGTGTCCTCGAATGCGGTGGGCTCGAAGAGGAGGTTGGCTTGCCAGGACGCGACCGAGTCGGAGCCCTGGATGACGAAGCAGCGGGTGCGCATGTCGGCCTCGTCGCAGACGAACCACTGGCACGGCGAGGACAGCGGCGACCGCAGGTCACGCGCGGCCTCTTGCCGCGCCTCGTCCTCGGCGGCCACCACCGCCGTCACCGTGGAAGCGGCAACGTAGGCCGCCATGCCGGAGTTGTACAGCCGGTCTTCTTCCCCGGCCGGTGGCTGCTGATGCCCGCGGAGCGAGAGCAGGCCGCGGGCCCGCGCTTGGACGTAGGACGCGGCCGACGCGGCCACCTCGTAGGCCAGGTGGTTGGAGCGGCGGACCGGCCGCCGCGGCTGTGGCTCCGCAGCCACTTCGTACTGCTGCGCGTCGCCCGGCGGCCGGGTGGAGTCGCCGTCCACCTGAGCGCTCACGGCGCTGGCCTCGGCCTTCTTCTGTACCGACGACGTCACCAGCTCGAGTCCGTAGTGTTTCCTCAGCTCAGCCCTCTGTAATTCCAGCAACAACGAAAATCAAAATTAGGACGAAAAAAAATGTGTAGATTGTTGCATGGTTTCATCGTTGACCGCAACTGGAAGATTATGACAGTATACACAAGTCACACCCAGAAATTGCTACCGGCACGAAACTTTTCAGGCAACCACCTCGAAAATGCCACCCTTGATTCCAGAAAACTACTCCTACGTGTTGATTACGACAGATTTCTGTATTTTGGGTTAACGAAAAAGGCCACTAATTAGACGAGGAAATTGTCAATGAAAAAGGATGAAGCGCAAGTTGGTGACTACTACTACGTGCCTGGACAGATCGGCCACCAAGATAATCGGCGATGGAAATTAAAGACACGGGTGCTGCCTGCGCTTGCTTTTCCTACCTAAATCTGGCAAACATTAATCCCTTAATAAGAAATTAATACTCCAGGCCAGTGGGCACCTCCCAGCCTGTACGCGCGGCGACTCTCTCGTAGCAATTAAAGCCAGCGTTTTTATTAGTTGAGCTAACTCGGCGGCCAGATCGGTGGATCCGGGCCGTCCAAGTCCAGGCGGGCGGCCACGATTCTATCGTTCCCGTAGCGCTCACCTTGATCTCCGGGATGACGTAGGCCATGTTGCAGAGGAAGGCCAGCTGCGCGAACAGCCGGGCATCGCCCAGAGGGGCCCGCGCCAGCAGCTTGACGAAGGACTCGCGGTCCCACTTGTCATCGGCCTCCGGCGCGGTGTGCTCCTCATCGCAGTTCACGCCGCAGCCGCCGTCCTCGTGGTAGTCGTCGTCGTCCTCCTCCTCGAAGAGGTTGTCGTTGTCGGTGAAGAAGCGCTTGGTGGGGTCGTGGAAGCGGGAGCGCAGCTCCAGGAGCCGGTCCAGCCAGTGGTCCTCGGGCGTCCTGACCTGCGGCATTTCCGGGTCCGGGTCCGGGTCGGTCTCGCCGGCGCACACGGTGAGGAGCCGGTAGTCCCCGCCGCCGCCGCCGTCGGGGAGCGGCGGCGGGCGCAGCGGCGCGGCGCCGAACTGGAAGGGGAAGACGCCGATGGAGCGGCTGGTGGTGAGCGACGCGCCCGCGGCCCCGCCGCGGCGGGAGCAGCGGAGGTGCGGCTCGGAGCGCGACCGCCGGATGCCGGCGTGCATGTGGACCGGCTCCCTCTTGGCCCGCCGCCCGGCCGGCGCGTGCGCGGACGACGACGCCGCCGCCGCCGCCCCGGCAATGCTCGCCACCATGCGCACTTGGATGGAATGGACCGGTCCTCCCGGAGCCGCGCTGCTAGGCAAAGGGATCCAGCGCGCAGGCGGGGGCGGGGATGATGGTGGTTGGCGTTGGTTGGGCTGGCCTCTTGGTGGCGGTGTATTTGATTCGGCCTCGGCGATCGATCCGTGCGCCCAAGGGAGGGGAGCACGGAGGAGTTGGGCGAACGGCGATGGGGCTTTAATACCGGAGACGGGTAGAGGAACAAGGAGAGAGAGAGAGAGACAGGTCGGCCACGCGAGCGAGGTGGGCGAAACCGAGAGAAAAACAAGCCTCTTTGGACGCCACGACAGCGGGAAGACTGATATGAGCAGGTGAAATGACCGTCCTACCCTCGTGTCATTCTGTGATCAATGCGGGCGGGACACCATCAAGAGGCGACAGGTGGTCCGGTTGCGGGAGCAAATTGCATGCACGGATACACCGTGCGCAGCATGTGCGCGGCCGAGAGGGTAGTTCCGGAAAATAGGGGTACAATAGAACAAGAGAGGAGTAAACACAGGAACGGGCTGCAGTGAAGAGTCCCCGTCAGTCACAAGAAGCGGCCGAGGAAAAATCGCGGCCGTCGACGATGGAGCATGGGAATCTCCGTCCCGTCGCGGGCCGCGGCCGAGAGACCAAGAAAGGTGCACCTTGTTTTCCCAAACGGTATCCATCGCGGCATTATTCCTAATTCCTTCGTGTCTGTTTTTTGCTGCGTACGACTTTTGTACCACCTGCATACGGAATGCCTGCGTGCCTGTATGTTTTGGGAAATGTTATCGTGCTCACGTTTTTCTGGAAGGGCATGACAAGACACACGTTTTATGGCTGTTTAGGTTGTTGTGAGGATGCCAATTTTATTTAGTATAAGCATGGTAAATTCTAAGAGAAACTGAGCTAGACGAATTTGTCATGCTTCCTAAAAAAATGCCGTCCTCATGACAACGCAAAATGTCATAAAATATGTTTGTTTGACATGTCCTCCCAGGGCACATTCGCTAGTTCAAAATCCATAGTTTTTAGGCCTGATCGACTCGTGACTGCCGAATCCTGTAGGAACGAGTGTGAATCACGGCTGGGGCACTTCAAATTTGTAGCGGCGCAAATGAGTATATAGCATAAAACTATTTGTTTTTAGGCAAGAGAACTAAAAACGATCCATACAAAAAAGGGTTTCCCCTAAGCCAGGAGCTAGGGTTTAGGAGCCCTCTAGCGACATGAAGGTTGAGAGTTTCTTTCCTTCCAACCAATCTACCCCTCACACCCCGGAATCCCTACGCCAACTCGTGTTGATCCAAAGGCAACCTATCGTTTCTTCCCGACTTTGGTTCGTTAGGGGTTACACGAAAGTTTTAGGGTTCGCAAGTCTGCAGAAGGTAGGATGGCGACAGAAGATAGCAATTCAAGGAGGAAGAGGAAGGATAGTAAGGATGTGGAGGCGCTACTCAATTACCTCGATCTCCATGAAGGTGATGGGGCCGATTTTGTATGGAAAGAGGAGTCAGATCTGTCGGATGTTCAATCAAAGTGGCTAGCAATAGCTAGGGTCCATACAGAGAAAGGCTCTAGTCCGTCGAAGCTATATGAGGATATGAGATGGACTTGGAATCCGACGAAGGAGGTTCGTCGGAGATTGATCAAAGAAAACTTTTTACGGTGCAGTTTGGGTGTCTTGGCGACTGGAACACATCGATGTTCAATGGACTGTGGCTATTTAGAAATCAAGCCCTTATCTTGGTGGAATACAATGGATTCACAAACCCTGAATGGGTTGCCTTGGATACGATAGCAATGTGGGCGAGAGTCTTGAAGTTGCCGGACAACTATTTAAATGATGTGGTGATTGATACGTCTCCAACGTATCTATAATTTTTGATTGCTCCATGCTATATTATCTACTGTTTTGGGCAATATTGGGCTTTATTTTCCACTTTTATATTACTTTTGGGACTAACCTATTAACCGGAAGCCCAACCCAGATTTGCTGTTTTTTGCCTATTTTAGTGTTTCGAAGAAAAGGAATATCAAACGAAGTCGAAACGGAACGAAATCAACTTGAGAAGTTAATTTTGGAAGGAAAGCAACCCAGGGGAGCTTGGAGTGCACGTCAGGGGAGACACGGGCTGCCCACGAGGGTGGGGGGGGGGGCGCCCACCCCCCTAGGGCGCGCCCCTGCCTCGTGGGGCCCCCGTGGCTCCTCCGACGTACTTCCTGCACCCACATATATCGTCGCACCCTAAAACTTCCAAAACGAAGAATAGATCGGGGGTTCCGCCGCCAGAAGCCTCTGTAGCCACCAAAAGCCAATCTAGACCCGTTCCGGCACCCTGCCGGAGGGGGCAATCCTTCTCCGGTGGCCATCTTCATCATCCCGGTGCTCTCCATGACGAGGAGGGAGTAGTTCTCCCTCGGGGCTGAGGGTATGTACCAGTAGCTATGTGTTTGGTCTCTCTCTCTCGTGTTCTTGATTTGGCACGATCTTGATGTATCGCGAGCTTTGCTATTATAGTTAGATCCTATGTTTCTCCTCCCCCCCTTCTCTCTTGTAATGAATTGAGTTTCACCTTTGGAGTTATCTTATCGGATTGAGTCTTTAAAGATTTGAGAACCCTTGATGTATGTCTTGCCGTGCGTATCTGTGGTGACAATGGGATGCCACGTGATTCACTTGATGTATGTTTTGGTGATCAACTTGCGGGTTCCGCTCATGAACCTATGCATAGGGGTTGGCACACGTTTTCGTCGTGATTCTCCGGTAGAAACTTTGGGGCACTATTTGAGGTCCTTTGTGTTGGTTGAATAGATGAATCTGAGATTGTGTGACGAATATCGTATAATCATACCCACGGATACTTGAGGTGACATTGGAGTGTCTAGGTGACATTAGGGTTTTGGTTGATTTGTGTCTTAAGGTGTTATTCTAGTACGAACTCTAGGGCTGTTTGTGACACTTATAGGAATAGCCCAACGGATTGATTGCAAAGAATAACTTTGAGGTGGTTTCTGTTGGGGAACGTAGTAATTTCAAAAAAATTCCTACGCACACGCAAGATCATGGTGATGCATAGCAACGAGAGGGGAGAGTGTTGTCTACGTACCCTCGTAGACCGACAGCGGAAGCGTTATGACAACGCGGTTGATGTAGTCATACGTCTTCACGGCCCGATCGATCAAGCACCGAAACTACGGCACCTCCGAGTTCTAGCACACGTTCGGCTCGATGACGATCCCCGGACTCCGATCCAGCAAAGTATCGGGGAAGAGTTCCGTCAGCACGACGGTGTGGTGACGATCTTGATGTTCTACTGTCGCGGGGCTTCGCCTAAGCACTGCTACAATATTATCGAGGATTATGATGGAGGGGGGCACCGCACACGGCTAAGAGAACGATCTTCAAGATCAACTTGTGTGTCCAGAGGTGCCCCCTTGCCCCAGTATATAAAGGAGCAAGGGGGAGGGGCGGCCGGCCAGGAGGAGGCGCGCCAGGGAGGAGTCCTACTCCTACCGGGAGTAGGACTCCCTCCTTTTTCCTTGTCCAACTAGGAGAGGGGGAAGGAAGGGAGAGAGGAGAGGAAGGAAAGGGGGGCGCCGCCCCCCTCCTTGTCCAATTCGGACTAGAGGGGGAGGGGGCGCGCGGCCTGCCCTGGCCGCCCCTCCTCTTCTCCACTTTGGGCCCATGAGGCCCATTAACCCCCGGGGGGTTCCGGTAACCCCCCGGTACTCCGGTTTTATCCGAAACTTTTCCGGAACACTTCCGGTGTCCGAATATAGCCGTCCAATATATCAATCTTTATGTCTCGACCATTTCAAGACTCCTCGTCATGTCCGTGATCACATCCGGGACTCCGAACAATCTTCGATACATCAAAATATATAAACTCATAATGAAACTGTCATCATAACGTTAAGCGTGCGGACCCTACGGGTTCGAGAACAATGTAGACATGACCGAGACACGTCTCCAGTCAATAACCAATAGCGGAACCTGGATGCTCATATTGTCTCCTACATATTCTACGAAGATCTTTATCGGACAGACCACATAACAACATACATTGTTTCCTTTGTCATCGATATGTTACTTGCCCGAGATTCAATCGTCGGTATCTCAATACCTAGTTCAATCTCGTTACCGGCAAGTCTCTTTACTCGTTTTGTAATACATCATCTCGCAACTAACTCATTAGTTGCAATGCTTGCAAGGCTTATGTGATGTGCATTACCGAGAGGGCCCAGAGATACCTCTCCGACAATCGGAGTGACAAATCCTAATCTCGAAATACGCCAACCCAACATGTACCTTTGGAGACACCTGTAGAGCTCCTTTATAATCACCCAGTTACGTTGTGATGTTTGGTAGCACACAAAGTGTTCCTCCGGCAAACGGGAGTTGCATAATCTCATAGTCATAGGAACATGTATAAGTCATGAAGAAAGCAATAGCAACATACTAAACGACCGGGTGCTAAGCTAATGGAATGGGTCATGTCAATCACATCATTCTCCTAATGATGTGATCTCGTTAATCAAATGACAACACATGTCTATGGTTAGGAAACATAACCATCTTCGATTAACGAGCTAGTCAAGTAGAGGCATACTAGTGATGTTTAGTTTCTCTATGTATTCACACAAGTATTATGTTTCCGGTTAATACAATTCTAGCATGAATAATAAACATTTATCATGATATAAGGAAATAAAATAATAACTTTATTATTGCCTCTAGGGCATATTTCCTTCAGTCTCCCACTTGCGCTAGAGTCAATAATCTAGATTACACAGTAATGATTCTAACACCCATGGAGCTTTGGTGCTGATCATGTTTTGCTCGTGGAAGAGGCTTAGTCAACGGGTCTGCTACATTCAGATCCGTATGTATCTTGCAAATCTCTATGTCTCCTACCTGGACTAGATCCCGGATGGAATTGAAGCGTCTCTTGATGTGCTTGGTTCTCTTGTGAAATCTGGATTCTTTTGCCAAGGCAATTGCACCAATATTGTCACAAAAGATTTTCATTGGACCCGATGCACTAGGTATGACACCTAGATCGGATATGAACTCCTTCATCCAGACTCCTTCGTTTGCTGCTTCCGAAGCAGCTATGTACTCTGCTTCACATGTAGATCCTGCCACAACGCTTTGTTTAGAACTGCACCAACTGACAGCTCCACCGTTTAATGTAAACACGTATCCGGTTTGCGATTTAGAATCGTCTGGATCAGTGTCAAAGCTTGCATCAACGTAACCATTTACGATGAGCTCTTTGTCACCTCCATATACGAGAAATATATCCTTAGTCCTTTTCAGGTATTTCAGGATGTTCTTGACCGCTGTCCAGTGATCCACTCCTGGATTACTTTGGTACCTCCCTGCTAGACTTATAGCAAGACACACATCAGGTCTGGTACACAACATTGCATACATGATAGAGCCTATGGCTGAAGCATAGGGAACATCTTTCATTTTCTCTCTATCTTCTGCAGTGGTCGGGCATTGAGTCTTACTCAATTTCACACCTTGTAACACAGGCAAGAATCCATTCTTTGCTTGATCCATTTTGAACTTCTTCAAAACTTTGTCAAGGTATGTGCTTTGTGAAAGTCCAATTAAGCGTCTTGATCTATCTCTATAGATCTTAATGCCCAATATGTAAGCAGCTTCACCGAGGTCTTTCATTGAAAAACTCTTATTCAAGTATCCCTTTATGCTATCCAGAAATTCTATATCATTTCCGATTAGTAATATGTCATCCACATATAATATCAGAAATGCTACAGAGCTCCCACTCACTTTCTTGTAAATACAGGCTTCTCCAAAAGTCTGTACAAACCCAAATGCTTTGATTACACTATCAAAGCGTTTATTCCAACTTCAAGAGGCTTGCACCAGTCCATAAATGGATCGCTGGAGCTTGCACACTTTGTTAGCTCCTTTTGGATCGACAAAACCTTCCGGCTGCATCATATACAACTCTTCTTCCAGAAATCCATTCAGGAATGCAGTTTTGACATCCATCTGCCAAATTTCATAATCATAAAATGCGGCAATCGCTAACATGATTCGGACAGACTTAAGCATCGCTACGGGTGAGAAGGTCTCATCGTAGTCAATCCCTTGAACTTGTCGAAAAACTTTTGCGACAAGTCGAGCTTTGTAGACAGTAACATTACCGTCAGCGTCAGTCTTCTTCTTGAAGATCCATTTATTCTCAATTGCTTATCGATCATTGGGCAAGTCAACCAAAGTCCACACTTTGTTCTCATACATGGATCCCATCTCAGATTTCATGGCTTCAAGCCATTTTGCGGAATCTGGGCTCACCGTCGCTTCTTCATAGTTCGTAGGTTCATCATGATCTAGTAGCATGACTTCCAGAACAGGATTACCGTACCACTCTGGTGCGGATCTTACTCTGGTTGATCTACGAGGTTCAGTAGAAACTTGTTTTGAAGTTTCATGATCATCGTCATTAGCTTCCTCACTAATTGGTGTAGGTGTCACAGAAACCGGTTTCTGTGATCTACTACTTTCCAATAAGGGAGCAGGTACAGTTACCTCATTAAGTTCTACTTTCCTCCCACTCACTTCTTTTGAGAGAAACTCCTTCTCTAGAAAGTTTCTGAATTTAGCAACAAAAGTCTTGCCTTCGGATCTGTGATAGAAGGTGTATCCAATAGTTTCCTTTGGATATCCTATGAAGACACATTTCTCCGATTTGGGTTCGAGCTTATCAGGTTGAAGCTTTTTCACATAAGCATCGCAGCCCCAAACTTTAAGAAACGACAACTTTGGTTTCTTGCCAAACCATAGTTCATAAGGCGTTGTCTCAACGGATTTCGATGGTGCCCTATTTAACGTGAATGCGGCCGTCTCTAAAGCATAACCCCAAAACGATAGCGGTAAATCAGTAAGAGACATCATAGATCGCACCATATCTAGTAAAGTACGATTACGACGTTCGGACACACCATTACGCTGTGGTGTTCCGGGTGGCGTGAGTTGCGAAACTATTCCGCATTGTTTCAAATGTACACCAAACTCGTAACTCAAATATTCTCCTCCACGATCAGATCGTAGAAACTCTATTTTCTTGTTACGATGATTTTCAACTTCACTCTGAAATTCTTTGAACTTTTCAAACGTTTCAGACTTATGTTTCATTAAGTAGATATACCCATATCTGCTTAAGTCATCTGTGAAGGTGAGAAAATAACAATATCCGCCATGAGCCTCAACATTCATTGGACCACATACATCTGTATGTATGATTTCCAACAAATCTGTTGCTCTCTCCATAGTACCGGAGAATGGTGTTTTGGTCATCTTGCCCATAAGGCACGGTTCGCAAGTACCAAGTGATTCATGTTGGGGAACGCAGTAATTTCAAAAAATTTCCTACGCACACGCAAGATCATGGTGATGCATAGCAACGAGAGGGGAGAGTATGATCTACGTACCCTTGTAGACCGCAACAGAAGCGTTGACACAACGTAGAGGAAGTAGTCGTACGTCTTCTTCCCGATCCGACCGATCCAAGCACCATTACTCCGGCACCTCCGAGTTCTTAGCACACGTACAGCTCGATGACGCTCCCCGGGCTCCGATCCAGCAAAGCTTCAGGGATGAGTTCCGTCAGCACAACGGCGTGGTGACGATGATGATGTTCCACCGACGCAGGGCTTCTCCTAAGCACTACAACGATATGACCGAGGTGGAATATGGTGGCAGGGGGCACCGCACACGGCTAAGGAACGATCACGAGGATCAACTTGTGTGTCTCTGGGGTGCCCCTGCCTCCGTATATAAAGGACTAGAGGGGGGAGGCTGGCCGGCCAAGGAGGGCGCGCCAGGAGAGTCCTACTCCCTCTGGGAGTAGGATTCCCCCCCCCCCAATCCTAGTTGGAATAGGATTTGCGGAGGGAGGGAAAGAGAGAGAGGGGGCGGCCCCCTCTCCTTGTCCTATTCGGACCAAGGGAGGGGAGGGGCGCGCGGCCCACTATGGGCTGCCTCTTCTCTTTTCCACTAAGGCCCAATAAGGCCCATCTAGCTCCTCGGGGGGTTCTGGTATCCTCCCGCTACTCCGGTAAAATCCCGATTTCACCCGAAACACTTCCGATATCCAAACATAGGCTTCCAATATATCAATCTTTATGTCTCGACCATTTCGAGACTCCTCGTCATGCCCGAGATTCGATCGTCGGTATCTCAATACCTAGTTCAATCTCGTTACCGGCAAGTCTCTTTACTCGTTTCGTAATACATCATCTCGCAACTAACTCATTAGTTGCAATGCTTGCAAGGCTTATGTGATGTGCATTACCGAGAGGGCCCAGAGATACCTCTCCGACAATCGGAGTGACAAATCCTAATCTCGAAATACGCCAACCCAACATGTACCTTTGGAGACACCTGTAGAGCTCCTTTATAATCACCCAGTTACGTTGTGACGTTTGGTAGCACACAAAGTGTTCCTCCGGCAAACGGGAGTTGCATAATCTCATAGTCATAGGAACATGTATAAGTCATGAAGAAAGCAATAGCAACATATTAAACGATCGGGTGCTAAGCTAATGGAATGGGTCATGTCAATCACATCATTCTCCTAATGATGTGATCCCGTTAATCAAATGACAACACATGTCTATGGTTAGGAAACATAACCATCTTCAATTAACGAGCTAGTCAAGTAGAGGCATACTAGTGACGTTTAGTTTGTCTATGTATTCACACAAGTATTATGTTTCCGGTTAATACAATTCTAGCATGAATAATAAACATTTATCATGATATAAGGAAATAAAATAATAACTTTATTATTGCCTCTAGGGCATATTTCCTTCAATTTCGTACCCTACCATAATCTCTTCGTTCGTTCTCCGCTATTAGTGACTTTGAAGTGACTCTTTGTTGCATGTTGAGGGATAGTTATGTGATCCAATTATGATATTATTGTTGAGGGAACTTACACTAGCGAAAGTATGAACCCTAGGCCTTATTTCCTATCATTGCAATACCGTTTACGCTCACTTTTATCATTAGTTACCTTGCTGTTTTTATAATTTCAGATTACAAATACCCATATCTACTATCAATATACCACTTGTATCACCATCTCTTCACCGAACTAGTGCACCTATACAATTTACCATTGTATTGGGTGTGTTGGGGACACAAGAGACTCTTTGTTATTTGGTTGCAGGGTTGCTTGAGAGAGGCCATCTTCATCCTACGCCTCCTACGGATTGATAAACCTTAGGTCATCCACTTGAGGGAAATTTGCTACTGTCCTACAAACCTCTGCACTTGGAGGCCCAACAACATCTACAAGAAGAAGGTTGTGTAGTAGACATCAAGCTCTTTTCTGGCGCCGATGCCGGGGAGGTGAGTGCTTGAAGGTATATCTTTAGATCTTGCAATCGAGTCTTTTAGTTTCTTGTTTTATCACTAGTTTAGTTTATAAAAGAAAATTACAAAAAAATGGAATTGAGTTTGTCTCATACGCTTCACCTTTTTAATATCTTTCGTGAGTATGATGGAAAGGATAATTGTGCTCAAGTGCTAGAAGAAGATGAAGGAAATATGCCCTAGAGGCAATAATAAAGTTATTATTTATTTCCTTATATCATGATAAATGTTTATTATTCATGCTAGAATTGTATTAACCGGAAACATAATACATGTGTGAATACATAGACAAACAATATGTCACTAGTATGCCTCTACTTGACTAGCTCGTTGAATCAAAGATGGTTAAGTTTCCTAGCCATAGACATGAGTTGTCATTTGATTAACGGGGTCACATCATTATAGAATGATGTGATTGACTTGACCCATTCCGTTAGCATAGCACTTGATCGTTTAGTTTGTTGCTATTGCTTTCTTCATGACTTATACATGTTCCTATGACTATGAGATTATGCAACTCCCGTTTACCGGAGGAACACTTTGTGTGCTACCAAATGTCACAATGTAACTGGGTGATTATAAAGGTGCTCTACACGTGTCTTCGAAGGTACTTGTTGGGTTGGCGTATTTCAAGATTAGGATTTGTCACTCCGATTGTCGGAGAGGTATCTCTAGGCCCACTCGGTAATGCACATCACTATAAGCCTTGCAAGCATTGCAACTAATGAGTTAGTTGCGGGATGATGTGTTACGGAACGAGTAAAGAGACTTGCCGGTAACGAGATTGAACTAGGTATTGAGATACCGACGATCGAATCTCGGACAAGTAACATACCGATGACAAAGGGACTATCGCTACGCCAACTCGTGTTGATCCAAAGGCAACCTATCGTTTCTTCCCGACTTTGGTTCATTAGGGGTTACACGAAAGTTTTAGGGTTCGCAAGTCTGCAGAAGGTACGATGGCGACAGAAGATAGCAGTTCAAGGAGGAAGAGGAAGGATAGTAAGGATGTGGAGGCGCTACTCAATTACCTCGATCTCCATGAAGGTGATGGGGCCGATTTTGTATGGAAAGAGGAGTCGGATCTGTCGGATGTTCAATCAAAGTGGCTAGCAATAGCTAGGGTCCATACAGAGAAAGGCTCTAGTCCGTCGAAGCTATATGAGGATATGAGATGGACTTGGAATCCGACGAAGGAGGTTCGTCGGAGATTGATCGAAGAAAACTTTTTACGATCCAGTTTGGGTGTCTTGGCGACTAGAACACATCGATGTTCAATGGACGGTGGCTATTTAGAAATCAAGCCCTTATCTGGGTGGAATACGATGGATTCACAAACCCTGAATGGGTTGCCTTGGATACGATAGCAATGTGGGCGAGAGTCTTGTAGTTGCCGGACAACTATTTAAATGATGTGGTGATCAAAGTATGTGTGCAAAGACGGGGAAGATTCTTGAGGTTCAAATTCAGTTGTGAGCAGGGTATGCTGGTGCTTTTGTTCGAGTGTAAGTGAATCTTGATGTAAAAAAACTAGAAAGATTTGTATCGAGTGCGAGGGCGGGAAATAAGGATTGGTACCAAGTAAAGTATGGAAAATTGCCAAACTTTTGTAATAACTATGGAGTTTTGGGGCAATGGTGTGAGGAGTGTGGAATGGGAGAACATGATGCTTTCAAATTTAAATCGGGTGAGTTCATCCTTGCCGATGAGCGGAGAAATCTAGGAGGTGCTAGTGGCTCTGGTAGGGGATATGTGAGAGGAAGCGGTGTTTCACCCTTTCGAGGGATTTTGGTAGAAGAAGAGCACGTGATCAGGAGGAGGATGTCTCATTTGTTGTTCTCTAATGATTATTTTGAAGGAAATATGCCCTAGAGGCAATAATAAAGTTATTATTTATTTCCTTATATCATGATAAATGTTTATTATTCATGCTAGAATTGTATTAACCGGAAACATAATACATGTGTGAATACATAGACAAACAGAGTGTCACTAGTATGCCTCTACTTGACTAGCTCGTTGATCAAAGATGGTTATGTTTCCTAGCCATAGACATGAGTTGTCATTTGATTAACGGGATCACATCATTAGGACAATGATGTGATTGACTTGACCCTTTCCATTAGCTTAGCACTTGATCGTTTAGTTTGTTACTATTGCTTTCTTCATAACTTATACATGTTCCTATGACTATGAGATTATGCAACTCCCGTTTACCGGAGGAACACTTTGTGTGCTACCAAATGTCACAACGTAACTGGGTGATTATAAAGGTGCTCTACAGGTGTCTCCGAAGGTACTTGTTGGGTTGGCGTATTTTGAGATTAGGATTTGTCACTCCGATTGTCGGAGAGGTATCCCTGGGCCCTCTCGGTAATGCACATCACTCAAGCCTTGCAAGCATTGCAACTAATAAGTTAGTTGCGGGATGATGTATTATGGAATGAGTAAAGAGACTTGCCGATAACGAGATTGAACTAGGTATTGAGATACTGACGATCGAATCTCTTGCGTGTGCGTAGGAATTTTTTTGAAATTACTACGTTCCCCAACAGTGGCATCCGAGCCAGGTTTTATGCGTTGATGTTATGCACGAGTAGAACACAAGTGAGTTGTGGGCGATATAAGTCATACTGGTTACCAGCATGTCATACTTTGGTATGGCGATATTGTTGGATGAAGCGGCCTGGACCGACATTACGCGTACGCTTACGCGAGATTGGTTCTACCGACGTGCTTTGCACACAGGTGGCTGGCGGGTGTCAGTTTCTCCAACTTTAGTTGAACCGAGTGTGGCTACGCCCGGTCCTTGCGAAGGTTAAAATAGCACCAACTTGACAAACTATCGTTGTGGTTTTGATGTGTACGTAAGAACGGTTCTTGCTAAGCCCATAGCAGCCACGTAAAACTTGCAACAACAAAGTAGAGGACGTCTAACTTGTTTTTGCAGGGCATGTTGTGATGTGACATGGTCAATACATGATGCTAAATTTTATTGTATGAGATGATCATGTTTTGTAACCGAGTTATCGGCAACTGGCAGGAGCCATATGGTTGTCGCTTTATTGTATGCAATGCAATTGCGCTGTAATGCTTTACTTTATCACTAAGTGGTAGCGATAGTCGTGGAAGCATAAGATTGGCGAGACGACAATGATGCTACGATGGTGATCAAGGTGTCGTGCCAATGACGATGGTGATCATGACTGTGCTTCGGAGATGGAGATCACAAGCACAAGATGATGATGGCCATATCATATCACTTATATTGATTGCATGTGATGTTTATCTTTTATGCATCTTATCTTGCTTTGATTGACGGTAGCATTATAAGATGACCTCTCACTAAATTTCAAGATAAAAGTGTTCTCCCTGAGTATGCACCGTTGCCAAAGTTCGTCATGCCCAGACACCACCTGATGATCGGATGTGATAAGCTCTACGTCCATCTACAACGGGTGCAAGCCAGTTTTGCACACGCAGAATACTCAGGTTAAACTTGACGAGCCTAGCATATGCAGATATGGCCTCGCAACATTGAGACCGAAAGGTCGAGCGTGAATCATATAGTAGATATGATCAACATATTGATGTTCACCATTGAAAGCTACTCCATTTCACGTGATGATCGGTTATGGTTTAGTTGATTTGGATCACGTGATCACTTAGAAGATTAGAGGGATGTCTTTCTAAGTGGGAGTTCTTAAGTAATATGATTAATTGAACTTAAATTTATCATGAACTTAGTACCTGATAGTATACTGCTTGTCTATGTTTGATTGTAGATAGATGGCCCGTGTTGTTGTTCCGTTGAATTTTAATGCGTTCCTTGAGAAAGCAAAGTTGAAAGATGATGGTAGCAATTACACGGACTGGGTCCGTAACTTGAGGATTATCCTCATTGCTGCACAAAAGAATTACGTCCTGGAAGCACCGCTGGGTGCCAGGCTGCTGCTAGAGCAACACCAGATGTTATGAACGTCTGGCAGAGCAAAGCTGATGACTACTCGATAGTTCAGTGTGCCATGCTTTACGGCTTAGAATCGGGACTTCAATGACGTTTTGAACGTCATGGAGCATATGAGATGTTCCAGGAGTTGAAGTTAATATTTCAAGCAAATGCCCAGATTGAGAGATATGAAGTCTCCAATAAGTTCTATAGCTGCAAGATGGAGGAGAATAGTTCTGTCAGTGAACATATACTCAAAATGTCTGGGTATCATAATCACCTGACTCAACTGGGAGTTAATCTTCCTGTTGATAGTGTCATTGACAGAGTTCTTCAATCACTGCCACCAAGCTACAAGAGCTTCGTGATGAACTATAACATGCAAGGGATGGATAAGACGATTCCCGAGCTCTTCGCAATACTAAAGGTTGCGGAGGTAGAAATCAAGAAGGAGCATCAAGTGTTGATGGTCAACAAGACCGCCAGTTTCAAGAAAAAAGGCAAAGGGAAGAACAAGGGGAACTTCAATAAGAACAGCAAGCAAGTTGCTGCTCAGGAGAAGAAACCCAAATCTGGACCTAAGCCTGAAACTGAGTGCTTCTACTGCAATTAGACTGGACACTGGAAGCGGAACTGCCCCAAGTATTTGGCGGATAAGAAGGATGGCAAGGTGAACAAAGGTATATGTGATATACATGTTATTGATGTGTACCTTACTAGAGCTCGCAGTAGCACCTAGGTATTTGATACTGGTTCTGTTGCTAATATTTGCAACTTGAAATAGGGATTACGGATTAAGCGAACACTGGCGAAGGACGAGGTGACGATGCGCGTGGGAAATGGTTCCAAAGTCGATGTGATCGCAGTCGGCACGCTACCTCTACATCTACCTTCGGGATTAGTATTAGACCTAAATAATTGTTATTTGGTGCCAGCGTTGAGCATGAACATTATATCTGGATCTTGTTTGATGCGAGACGGTTATTCATTTAAATCAGAGAATAATGATTGTTCTATTTATATGAGTAATATCTTTTATGGTCATGCACCCTTGAAGAGTGGTCTATTTTTGATGAATCTCGATAGTAGTGATACACATATTCATAATGTTGAAGCCAAAAGATGCAGAGTTGATAATGATAGTGCAACTTATTTGTGGCATTGCCGTTTAGGTCATATCGGTGTAAAGCGCATGAAGAAACTCCATACTGATGGACTTTTGGAATCACTTGATTATGAATCACTTGGTACTTGCGAACCGTGCCTCATGGGCAAGATGACTAAAACGCTGTTCTCCGGTACTATGGAGAGAGCAACAGATTTGTTGCAAATCATACATACATATGTATGTGGTCCGATGAATGTTGAGGCTCGTGGCGGATATCGTTATTTTCTCACCTTCACAGATGATTTAAGCAGATATGGGTATATCTACTTAGTGAAGCATAAGTCTGAAACATTTGAAAAGTTCAAAGAATTTTAGAGTGAAGTTGAAAATCATCGTAACAAGAAAATAAAGTTTCTATGATCTGATCGTGGAGGAGAATATTTAAGTTACGAGTTTGGTGTACATTTGAAACAATGCGGAATAGTTTCGCAACTCACGCCACCCGGAACACCACAGCGTAATGGTGTGTCCGAACGTCGTAATCGTACTTTACTAGATATGGTGCGATCTATGATGTCTCTTACTGATTTACCGCTATCGTTTTGGGGTTATGCTTTAGAGACGACCACATTCACGTTAAATAGGGCACCATCGAAATCCGTTGAGACAACGCCTTATGAACTGTGGTTTAGCAAGAAACCAAAGTTGTCGTTTCTGAAAGTTTGAGGCTGCGATGCTTATGTGAAAAAGTTTCAACCTGATAAGCTCGAACCCAAATCGGAGAAATGTGTCTTCATAGGATACCCAAAGGAGACTGTTGGGTACACCTTCTATCACAGATCCGAAGGCAAGACATTTGTTGCTAAGAATGGATCCTTTCTAGAGAAGGAGTTTCTCTCGAAAGAAGTGAGTGGGAGGAAAATAGAACTTGATGAGGTAACTGTACATGCTCCCTTATTGGAAAGTAGTACATCACAGAAACCGGTTTCTGTGACACCTATACCAATTAGTGAGGAAGCTAATGATAATAATCATGAAACTTCAGATCAAGTTACTACCGAACCTCATAGATCAACCAGAGTAAGATCCGCACCAGAGTGGTACGGTAATCCTGTTCTGGAAGTCATGCTACTAGATTATGATGAACCTACGAACTATGAAGAAGCGATGGTGAGCCCAGATTCCGCAAAATGGCTAGAAGCCATGAAATCTAAGATGGGATCCATGTATGAGAACAAAGTGTGGACTTTGGTTAACTTGCCCGTTGATCGGCAAGCAATTGAGAATAAATGGATCTTCAAGAAGAAGACTGACGCTGGCGGTAATGTTACTGTCTACAAAGCTCGACTTGTTGCGAAAGGTTTTCGACAAGTTCAAGGGATTGACTATGATGAGACCTTCTCACCCGTAGCGATGCTTAAGTCTGTCCGAATCATGTTAGCGATTGCCGCATTTTATGATTATGAAATTTGGCAGATGGATGTCAAAACTGCATATGATGAAACCGGAAGGTTTTGTCGATTCAAAGGGAGCTAACAAAGTGTGCAAGCTCCAGCGATCCATTTATGGACTGGTGCAAGCCTCTCGGAGTTGGAATAAACGCTTTGATAGTGTGATCAAAGCATTTGGTTTTGTACAGACTTTTAGAGAAGCCTGTATTTACAAGAAAGTGAGTGGGAGCTCTGTAGCATTTCTGATATTATATGTGGATGACATATTACTGATTGGAAATGATATAGAATTTCTGGATAGCATAAAGGGATACTTGAATAAGAGTTTTTCAATGAAAGACCTCGGTGAAGCTGCTTACATATTGGGCATTAAGATCTATAGAGATAGATCAAGACACTTAATTGGACTTTCACAAAGCACATACCTTGACAAAGTTTTGAAGAAGTTCAAAATGGATCAAGCAAAGAAAGCGTTCTTGCATGTGTTACAAGGTGTGAAGTTGAGTAAGACTCAATGTCCAACCACCGCAGAAGATAGAGAGAAAATGAAAGATGTTCCCTATGCTTCAGCCATAGGCTCTATCATGTATGCAATGCTGTGTACCAGACCTGATGTGTGCCTTGCTATAAGTCTAGCAGGGAGGTACCAAAGTAATCCAGGAGTGGATCACTGAACAGCGGTCAAGAACATCCTGAAGTACCTGAAAAGGACTAAGGATATGTTTCTCGTATATGAAGGTGACAAAGAGCTCATCGTAAATGGTTACATTGATGCAAGCTTTGACACTGATCCGGACGATTCTAAATCGCAAACCAGATACGTGTTTATACTGAACGGTGGAGCTGTCAGTTGGTGCAGTTCTAAACAAAGCGTCGTGGCGGGATCTACATGTGAAGCGGAGTACATAGCTGCTTCGGAAGCAGCAAATGAAGGAGTCTGGATGAAGGAGTTCATATCCGATCTAGGTGTCATACCTAGTGCATCGGGTCCAATGAAAATCTTTTGTGACAATACTGGTGCAATTGCCTTGGCGAAGGAATCCAGATTTCACAAGAGAACCAAGCACATCAAGAGACGCTTCAATTCCATTCGGGATTTAGTCCAAGTGGGAGACATAGAAATTTGAAGATACATACGGATCTGAATGTTGCAGACCCGCTGACTAAGCCTCTTCCACGAGCAAAACATGATCAGCACCAAGGCTCCATGGGTGTTAGAATCATTACTGTGTAATCTAGATTATTGACTCTAGTGCAAGTGGGAGACTGAAGGAAATATGCCCTAGAGGCAATAATAAAGTTATTATTTATTTCCTTATATCATAATAAATGTTTATTATTCATGCTAGAATTGTATTAACCGGAAACATAATACATGTGTGAATACATAGACAAACAGAGTGCCACTAGTATGCCTCTACTTGACTAGCTCGTTGATCAAAGATGGTTATGTTTCCTAGCCATAGACATGAGTTGTCATTTGATTAACGGGATCACATCATTAGGAGAATGATGTGATTGACTTGACCCATTCCGTTAGCTTAGCACTTGATCGTTTAGTTTGTTGCTATTGCTTTCTTCATAACTTATACATGTTCCTATGACTATGAGATTATACAACTCCCGTTTACCGGAGGAACACTTTGTGTGCTACCAAATGTCACAACGTAACTGGGTGATTATAAAGGTGCTCTACAGGTGTCTCCGAAGGTACTTGTTGGGTTGGCATATTTCGAGATTAGGAGTTGTCACTCCGATTGTTGGAGAGGTATCTCTGGGCCCTCTCGGTAATGCACATCACTCAAGCCTTGCAAGCATTTCAACTAATAAGTTAGTTGCGGGATGATGTATTACGGAACGAGTAAAGAGACTTGCCGACAACAAGATTGAACTAGGTATTGAGATACTGACGATCGAATCTCGGGCAAGTAACATACCGATGACAAAGGGAACAACGTATGTTGTTATGCGGTCTGACTGATAAAGATCTTCGTAGAATATGTAGGAGCCAATATGAGCATCCAGGTTCCGCTATTGGTTATTGACCGGAGACGTGTCTCGGTCATGTCTACATAGTTCTCGAACTCGTAGGGTCCGCATGCTTAAAGTTCGGTGACGATCGAATTAGGGTTTTTGTGTTTTGATGTACCTAAGGTTGTTCGGAGTCCCGGATGTGATCACGGACATGACGAGGAGTCTCGAAATGGTCGAGACATAAAGATTGATATATTGGAAGCCTATATTTGGATATCGGAAACGTTCCGGGTGAAATCGGGATTTTATTGGAGCACCGGGGGGTTACCGGAACCCCCCCGGGTTAATGGGCCTACATGGGCCAGGGCAGGCTGCGCGCCCCTCCCCCCTAGTCCGAATAGGACAAGGAAGGGGGGCGGCGCCCCCCTTTCCTGTTTCCCCCTTCCCCTCTCCTTCTCCAACAAGGCAAGAGGGGGGGGGGGTCCTACTCCCGGTGGGAGTAGGACTCCTCCAGGGGCACCCCTAGGGCCAGCCGCACCTCCCCCTCTCCCTCCTTTATATACGGGGGCAAGGGGGCACCCCATGACACACAAGTTGATCTTCATGATCGTTCCTTAGCCGTGTGCGGTGCCCCCTTCCACCATATTCCATCTCAGTCATATCGTAGCGGTGCTTAGGCGAAGCCCTGCGTCGGTAAAACATCATCACCGTCATCACGCCGTCGTGCTGACGAAACTCTCCCTCAACACTCGGCTGGATCGGATCTCGAGGGACTTCACCGAGATGAACGTGTGCAGAACTCGGAGGTGCCGTACGTTCGGTACTTGGATCGGTCGGACCGAGAAGACGTACGACTACTTCCTCTACGTTGTGTCAACGCTTCCATTGTCGGTCTATGAGGGTACGCAGACAACACTCTCCCCTCTCGTTGCTATGCATCACCATGATCTTGCGTGTGCGTAGGAATTTTTTTGAAATTCCTACGTTCCCCGACATATTTGGTTTTTGAAACATTTTTTTAAGTTAGAGCATGGGGAGCACCCCAACGACGGGAGCACCTGATATTTCCCCTGGAGGAGGAGATCCGTTGGAGAGGCGACATGATTGAGGTCATGAGGTAGAACACATGGCATCCCAGGGGCATTGAGCAACTGGCCGCGTTTGACGGCAACCCAGAGGTCATGTTCGTGATGTCGTTGCTGAGGACGGCTAGGCATGGTGGGGAGAAAGGGAGTGCTCCAGGGTATACCTGGCCATAAGTCATGTCGGGCCTAAAAAAAGCCCCCAGCAGAAAACCCAGGCCCATGCTCAATCCGGCATTCAGGCCTAGATTTCAGGCCCAAACCCAACCCATTAATGGAAAAGCCTGTCGGGCCTCAGGCCGGGACTCTTCCTTAAAATGCACATATGCAAAGCCCAAGCTCGGCCCGCCTTGGCCTTCAGGCTCAAAACTTAGGCGCATGCCCGGCCCGTGGCCAAGATCGGATTGGGTCGGGCTATTTTGGGCTGGGTCGGGTTAGGCCGACTGGGGCGGGTTTCCCATGCCCAGGTATACTCCAGGGAGAGGTAGTACTGGACCCGTGAAGAAAGAGATGGGAGAAGAAGAATCTGGAGGGTGGGCCCTTGTCAAACTTAACGGTTCAATCAAGCGGGGTTAATAGTTGCTGCCACGTGGCCTAATGAAAGGACCAGAGATATTATAAACGGGGTAAAAATAAATCAACCGATCCTTTGGGTTATTAAAAAGACAAATTTGCGGTAGTTACCCGTGAAAAAAATTAATCAGGTAACCTTTTGGAACCCTTGCCACGAAACCGGTAGTTTCATACTATGTGCTTAGCACAGATAGTTTTTGAGGGTTCAGAAAATAAGAGGTTTAAGCGCACCAAGAACCTCAATAAGAAATGTATGCTGGGTACTAGATGAAACTTATTTATTGAAGGCCATTCTTCTGGTGATAGGGAGAATTATTCACAGTTTCGTGCCCGCTAACACATTGCAACCACCGCACAAAAAGCAATTGTGTAAAAGGTCAGCACAGCGAATCAGTTAGATTTACTTCAACAGTTTGTGAGCTACTATATGGAGACTTGTAGCGTTTTAAAATTGTGGATAGTTACACTCTTTTTTTGTCCCATCATGTTTTCTCGCCGCCACCACATCCGATTTGTCACTACTCCTTGTGAACAACAATCGAAAGCGGTTGGTTTCAAAAAGAAGAAAAACGCTCTTCTCCTGTGCTAGGGCGAGAGGACGAAAGGCGTCGGAGGAGACGAGGCCGGAGCGCCTGGACGCCAACGATGCCTTCCCCTGTATACGTTCGCTAATTATTGTCCGTCGCTGGGTAAATTAATCTTGCGGTTATGTCGATCAGACCGACCGAGCGCCTCCATGCGAGGAAGATGGGACGAGTAAAAATGTTTTTTTAATATCGGGCGAGATTCCGCGACCTGCTGCCGGAGTAGTATATTCTGGCTGATTCTTGGAGAAAAAGATGTGCAGAAAATTGCTGTGCCGCTGCCAAATGCTTGGTCGGCTATCTCGATCTAGGATCCTCCTAGGTTTTGTCATACAGTATATTTGAAGAGAAACAACAATATACTCCCTCCGTTTCCAAATATAAGTCTTTTTAGATATTTCAACAAATGACTACATATGAAGCAAAATGAGTGAATCGACATTCTAAAATATGTCTACATACATCCATATGTTGTAATCCATTTAAAATGTCTAAAAAGACTTATATTTAGGAACGGAGGAGTGAGTACTTGTGTATACTTTAGTTTTGAGGGGAACAAGACTAGGAAAGTAGACGATACATACGATTTACTTTGTGCAAGATCGCATGCAGTTAATATGGGGTGGCTGCTCCGTCTTGGTGCATGCATGCGCTTCATTCCCTGGCCGGTCGCACATGGGCATGGGCCATCCTTCTCTTATTTGGAGTGGTACACAATTGAGTCGAGTACAAGACGAGGAAAGAGTGAAATGGACGGAGAGAAAGTATGGGCGCGGGCAGGACGGACGCGCTGCGGTTTGAATGCCTGAGACTGTTCCACCATGCCATGCCCATCTGTAGAGTAGAGAGCGAGGAGTTTAGAAAGGCCCTTTTTGATATTGATGATTTAAAAGCGCCAGGTTCTGACGGTCTCCACGCTATTTTTTACAAAAGATTTTGGTCTATGTTGGGAGATGACCTGACCGAAGAGGTTCTCCAAACGGTAAATACCTGTTCTATACCAACTGGATGGAATGATACTGCAATTGTAATGGTCCCAAAGATTAATTCTCCTGAAAAGGTAACCCAATTTAGACCAATTAGCTTGTGCAATGAGGTGTATAAGGTTATTTCAAAAATGGTTGCTGCTCGTCAAAGATAATCCTATCAGATATTATTAGCCCAACTCATAGTGCCTTTGTGCCCGGAAAATTGATTACAGACAATATCTTGGTGGCATATTACTGTTTCCATACAATTAAAAAGAAAAGGGCAGGTGAAGAGGGTTTGTGTGCCATCAAATTAGATATGCACAAAGCATACGACCGAGTGGAGTGGTGTTTCTTAAAGGAAATTATGCTAAAATTGGGTTTTAAAGAGAGTTGGGTGAATTTAATTATGAAATGTGTATCCTCTGTGGAGTACCGGGTCCGTATTAATGACGATGAGACGGAGAGCTTTAAACCAACTAGAGGATTGAGGCAGGGAGAGCCCCTTTCTTCCTACTTATTCTTGTTATGTACAGAGGGTTTGACTGCCCTTTTAGCTAATGTGGAGGAGAATGGAAACATTTCCGGTATAAAGGTTTGCAGAGATGCCCCATCAATTTCTAATCTTCTTTTTGCTGATGACTCTTTGATCCTTATGCGAGCCAATCCAAGGAGTGCGGAGGTGCTGAAATCACTTTTGGATTTGTATTGTGCCGCTTCGGGGCAAATGGTTAGTGTTGAAAAATCTAGTATATTTTTTAGTCCCAATACCAAAGTGGAAGACAAGGCACAAATATGTACAATTTTATATATTATGACTGAAGCCCTCAATGACAAATACCTGGGTTTGCCGGCAAATGTGGGCATGGACAAAAGTGATTGTTTCCAGTTCCTGATCGACCGAATCATTATGAAAATTAGTGGATGGAAGGAAAAATTGTTATCTTCTGGAGGGAAGGAAATTCTGCTCAAATCTGTTGTACAAGCCATCCCCACCTATGCCATGTCCGTCTTTAAAATTCCTAAAAAAATGCAAAGGAATTATTGACGCGATGTCGCAGTTTTGGTGGGGTGACGAGGACAATCAGAAGAGGATGCATTGGATGGCATGGTAGGAAATGTGTGTTCCAAAAGATCAAGGAGGTATGGGCTTCCGAGATATACACTGTTTCAACCTGGCGCTTTTAGCTAAACAAGCGTGGCGTCTTCTCGAGAATCCGGAATCTTTATGTGCAACCATCTTGAGAGCTAAATATTTCCCTGAGGGAGATTTGATGAACGCAAGTTTAAAGAAGGGATCCTCTTTTACTTGGCAAAGCATTATGGCGGGAGTGAACTCTTTGAGAAATGGTTATATCTGGCGAGTTGTAAATGGACAAAACATCGGTATTTGGAGAGATGCGTGGATTTCGAATTGTGCGAATAGGAAAATTATTACTCATCGAGGTGGGCAACTTCTTTCAAAGGTGGCTGATCTTATTGATTCAATCACGAATTTCTGGGATGAAGATTTGGTGAGACAAACTTTGTGGCCAATTGATGTGCAAAGGTGAAAGATCGTGGATGTCGCCTAGAGGGGGGGTGAATAGGCGTTTTAAAATAATTACGATTTAGGCTTGAACAAATGCGGAATAAACCTAGCGGTTAATTTGTCAAGCACAAAACCTAAAACAACTAGGCTCACCTATGTGCACCAACAACTTATGCTAAGCAAGATAAGCAACTATGTGATAGTAAGATATATGACAAGAAACAATATGGCTATCACAAAGTAAAGTGCATAAGTAAAGAGCTCGGGTAAGAGATAACCGAGGCACGCGGAGACGATGATGTATCCCGAAGTTCACACCCTTGCGGATGCTAATCTCCGTTTGGAGCGGTGTGGAGGCACAATGCTCCCCAAGAAGCCACTAGGGCCACCGTAATCTCCTCACGCCCTCGCACAATGCAAGATGCCGTGATTCCACTAAGGGACCCTTGAGGGCGGTCGCCGAACCCGTACAAATGGCAACCCTTGGGGGCGGTCACCGAACCCGTACACTTTGGCAACCCTTGGGGGCGGTCACCGGTACCCGTCAAATTGCTCGGGGCGATCTCCACAACCTAATTGGAGACCCCGACGCTTGCCCGGAGCTTTACACCACAATGATTGAGCTCCGAACAACACCAACCGTCTAGGGCGCCAAGGCAGCCAAGAGGAACAAGCTCTAGGGTGCCCAAACACCCAAGAGTAATAAGCTTCTCAAACTTCACTTCCACGTATCACCGTGGAGAACTCAAACCGATGCACCAAATGCAATAGCAAGGGCACACAGAGTGCCCAAGTCCTTCTCTCTCAAATCCCACCGGAGCAACTAATGCTAGGGAGGAAAATGAGAGGAAGAACAAGAAGGAGAACACCAAGAACTCCAAGATCTAGATCCAAGGGGTTCCCCTCACATAGAGGAGAAAGTGATTAGTGGAAATGTGGATCTAGATCTCCTCTCTCTTTTCCCTCAAAAACTAGCAAGAATCCATGAAGGGAATGAGAGTTAGCAAGCTCAAAGAAGGTCAACAAAGGGGGAAGAACACGAGCTCAAAGGGTTAGGTTCAATGGGGAAGAAGACCCCCTTTTATAGGAGGGGGAAAATCCAACTGTTATGTGCTCAGCCCGCACACGAGCGGTACTACCGCTCCTGGTCCCGGTACAACCGGGACTCACAGTATACGTGCAGAACCCTACCAGGCGGTACAACCGGGCGACCAGGCGGTAGCACCGGTTGAGAAGAACAACCGGACCAACCGCCCAGCCACTGCTCAACCACCGCATAGGAACAGAAGGGAGTCACCCCTGAGTGCGGTAGTCGAGCGGTACCGGGCCGGTGCAACCGCATGGCCTTGAGCGTTCGGGCGGCCAAGTCCTGAGCGGTCGAACCGCTCCGGACACCGGTGGTACCGGTACGACCGGACCAACCGGGCCACCACCGCCCGAGTACCGCATCAAAACAGAGGCCTGACCGGTACTTGGGCGGTGCCTGGCCGGAACAACTGCCCAAGTCTTTGTTGAGCAAGTTGGCGGTACCACCACCCGGAAGCAGCGGTACAATGGGTGAGAGCTCCAAGCGGTACTACCGCTGGGGCACGCGGTACTACCGCTGGGACCAGACAAAAAGCACTCTCAAGAAAATCAGAACTGCCATAACTTCTGCATATGAGCTCCGAATTGAGCAAACTCAAGCTTGTTGGAAACAAGACGACGAGTAGCATCAAAACAGTGATTGGATATAGTAAGAAGAGGCAGGGGAGGTATGCCAACAAATAGAGGAGTGAAACCTCCAACCGAGAAGAACCGGCAAAACCTCCAACATCGAAAACATCATAGAAGATGCATGTGAACTCCGTTTTCGATGAACTCGAGCTTGTCATCAAGATGACCATAAGCTCTAAGACTCACAAAGAGAACCAAACAAGAACCAAGAAAGATGATGCAAGGATGCAATGGTTTGAGCTCTCTACGAACGATACGATCAAGCTACTCATCGAGAGCCCCCCTTGATAGTACGGCAATCGATCCTATAACCCGGTCTCCCAACTACCATCATGAGACCGGTAAAATAGAAAACCTATCAAGGGCAAACCTTTGCCTTGCACATTGTCCACTTGAGCTAGATGATGACAATCTTGACTCCCTCAAGTTGGACCACCTTTCTTGATTGTGTTGACTCGATGAAGACTAGTTGATTGCTCCCCCATACTCCACTATGGGTGAGCCACTCTTCCGCACACCTTCACAAGTCCATTATCACCACAAAGGACGGCAAGCTTCAAGCATTTGATCTCTTCGTGATGCTCCACTTGAACTTGCACACCGCAACCTAACCCCACAAAGAACTCTCACGAAGACCATGGGTTAGTACACAAAGCGTAATTGACAATTCTTACCATACCATGGGATCACTTGATCCCTCTCGGTACATCTTCTGCGCTTTGTGAGTTGATCAACTTGATTCACTCTTGACTTAGTCTTGATCATCCTTGAACCTTTCCAATTCTCTTCATTTGAATGATGTCTTGAAGGTAGACATAAATGATCACACAATCTTCTTCTTCAAGACATGCTTGCAATAAGCTCAACTCTCACATGACCAATCTTTGGATAATTCCTTGAATAACACCTTGGTCGACACAAACTCTCCTTGAAACCAACACATGTACTCCAAGAAAAGCCTATGGACAAAACCTTCAAATATAACTCAAGGCAACCATTAGTCCATAGAGATTGTCATCAGTTACCAAAACCAAACATGGGGGCACCGCATGTTCTTTCAAAAGGGTCCTCGCGATTCCCCTCCCTGTGCAGAATATGTCGGATTTCATCACCTGGAGCTATACAAAAAATGGTGTATTCAATGTTCGATCAGCTTATTTCGAGGAATGGAAGCAACAACACGGGAGGAAATTGCAATATACTAATGGTATGGGTCGTACCAATGTCAATCCTATTTGGGGTAAGATTTGGATATTATCGTGTCCGGAAAAGGTAAAGATATTTATTTGGCGAACGTTGCATGGAACTCTACCGTGTCATGTTAACTTGCCAATAGACATATGAAAGTTTCGCCCCTTTGCCCATCTTGCTCGAATGGGCAAGAAGATACAAAGCACATCTTGTTTCTGTGTCAGAAGGCAAAAGAGGTTTGGGAAAAGCTGGGGATGTATGAGGTAATTAAGAAAGCTTGTATTATTGATCATGCGGGTGAGGCGGTTCTTGAATTTTTACTTCTTATGCCACACCAAGAACTATCTATATTAGGTTTCCAAAATACAAGTGAATTAATCGCGGTAACCGCCTGGTATTTATGGTGGGAGAGACGCATGTTGGTTCATGAAGGGAAATCTCAAGAAGTGAATCAGATTTCAATGGGGATTCGTGCTATAACTGCAAACTATGTGAATGCCCACTCCCCTAGTGCGACTAGTAGAAAAGAAGGATGGAGCCGACCTCCTATGGGTTTTGTTAAACTAAATGGTGACGCTTCTTTTGACCATGATATGCTTAGGGGCACGGCAGGTGCGGTGCTCAGAGATGACAGAGGAAACTTCATTGCTGGCGGAAATTGGAAAATCGATTGGTGTGCTGATGTACTAATAGTAGAAGCAATGGCTCTTAGGTTTGGTCTAATTCTTGCACAAAAGATGGGATGCAATCGTTTTATTATTAACTCTGATAATATGGAAGTCATCGGCACAATGAAGAATGGAGGACAATCGGCGGGAGTTGCGGCGGCAGTATTCGAGGATTGCTACTTCATGGCATGCGATTTTCCGTTGACTAGATTTGAACATTGTAATAGAGAAGCCAATAAGGTTGCTCATGAACTTGCTAGGCTAGCGAAAGTTTCTGTAACTAGAGTTTGGTTTGAGGAGCCTATGAAGAATATTGTATCTTTTCTTATAGACGATGTAACTATAATTTCCAATTAATAAAGTGGATGTTTTCTTTCAAAAAAAAGAGAGCGGGTGACGGAGTCAGAGAAGGCGACAACAACATGCTGCGTAACCATTAACCACCTCAGCTACTCGCTAAGATGGGCATGATAAATGAATGCAGCATCAGTAACGCCTACTGGATCCACTGAAGGAAATATGCCCTAGAGGCAATAATAAAGTTATTATTTATTTCCTTATATCATGATAAATGTTTATTATTCATGCTAGAATTGTATTAACCGGAAGCGTAATACTTGTGTGAATACATAGACAAACAAACTGTCACTAGTATGCTTCTACTTGACTAGCTCGTTAATCGAAGATGGTTATGTTTCCTAGCCATAGACATGAGTTGTCATTTGATTAACGAGATCACATCATTAGGAGAATGATGTGATTGACTTGACCCATTCTGTTAGTTTAGCACTTGATCGTTTAGTATGTTGCTATTGCTTTCTTCATGACTTATACATGTTCCTATGACTATGAGATTATGCAACTCCCGTTTACCGGAGGAACACTTTGTGTGCTACCAAACGTCACAACGTAATTGGGTGATTATAAAGGTGCTCTACAGGTGTCTCCGAAGGTACATGTTGGGTTGGCGTATTTCGAGATTAGGATTTGTCACTCCGATTGTCGGAGAGGTATCTCTGGGCCCTCTCGGTAATGCACATCACTTAAGCCTTGCAAGCAATTCAACTAATGAGTTAGTTGCGAGATGATGTATTACCGAACGAGTAAAGAGACTTGCCGGTAACGAGATTGAACTAGGTATTGAGATACCGGCGATCGAATCTCGGGCAAGTAACATACCGATGACAAAGGGAACAACGTATGTTGTTATGCGGTCTGACCGATAAAGATCTTCGTAGAATATGTAGGAGCCAATATGAGCATCCAGGTTCCGCTATTAGACCAGAGACGTGTCTCGATCATGTCTACATTGTTCTCGAACCCGTAGGGTCCGCACGCTTAACGTTACGATGACAGTTTCATTATGAGTTTATGTGATTTGATGTACCGAAGGTAGTTTGGAGTCCCGGATGAGATCGGGGACATGACGAGGAGTCTCGAAATGGTCGAGACATAAAGATCGATATATTGGATGGCTATATTCGGACACCGGAAGTGTTTCGGGTGATTTCGGAGAAAACCGGAGTGCCGGAAGGGTTACCGGAACCCCCCGGGGAAGTATTGGGCCTTAGTAGGCCTGAGGGGAGAGAGAGGGCAGCAGCCCAGGAGGTGGCGCGCCCCCTCCCATGAGGAGTCCGAATTGGACTAGGGGAGGGGGGCGCGACCCCTCTTTCCCTCTCCCTCTCCTTCTCTTTCCTTCCCCCTTCTCTCTTCCTAGTTGGACTAGGAAAGGGGAGTCCTACTCCTACTAGGAGGAGGACTCCCCCCTCCTTGGCGCGCCCCAAGGGCCGGCCGGCCTCCCCCCTTGCTCCTTTATATACAGGGGCAGGGGGGCACCTCTAGACACAGAAGTTGATCTTCGTGATCGTTCTCTTAGCCGTGTGCGGTGCCCCCCTCCACCATAATCCTCGATAATATTGTAGCGGTGCTTAGGCGAAGCCCTGCGACGGTAGAACATCAAGATCGCCACCACGCCGTCGTGCTGACGGAACTCATCCCCGACACTTTGCTGGATCGGAGTCCGGGGATCGTCATCGAGTTGAACGTGTGCAAAAACTCGGAGGTGCCGTAGTTTTGGTGCTTGATCGGTCGGGCCGTGAAGACGTACAACTACATCAACCACGTTGTTATAACGCTTCCGCTTCCGGTCTCATTGCTATGTGTTGATGTTATATGCACGAGTAGAACACAAGTGAGTTTTGGGCGATATAAGTCATACTGCTTACCAGCATGTCATACTTTGGTTCGATGGTATTGTTGGATGAAGCGGTCCGGACCGACATTACACGTACGCTTACGCGAGACTGGTTCTGCCGACGTGCTTTGCACACAGGTGGCTGGCAGGTGTCAGTTTCTCCAACTTTAGTTGAACCGAGTGTGGCTACGCCCGGTACTTGCGAAGGTTAAAACAGCACCAACTTGACAAACTATCGTTGTGGTTTTTGATGCGTAGGTAAGATTGGTTCTTGCTAAGCCCGTAGCAGCCATGTAAAACTTGCAACAAACAAAGTAGAGGACGTCTAACTTGTTTTTGCAGGGCATGTTATGATGTGATATGGTCAAGGCATGATGCTAAATTTTATTGTATGAGATGATCATGTTTTGTAACCAAGTTATCGGCAACTGGCAGGAGCCATATGGTTGTCGCTTTATTGTATGCAATGCAATCACCCTGTAATGCTTTACTTTATCACTAAGCGGTAGCGATAGTCGTAGAAGCATAAGATTGGCGAGACGACAACGATGCTACGATGGAGATCAAGGTGTCGCGCCGGTGACGATGGTGATCATGACGATGCTTCGGAGATGGAGATCACAAGCACAAGATGATGATGGCCATATCATATCACTTATATTGATTGCATGTGATGTTTATCTTTTATGCATCTTATCTTGCTTTGATTGACGGTAGCATTATAAGATGATCTCTCACTAAATTTCAAGATAAAAGTGTTCTCCCTGAGTATGCACCGTTGCCAAAGTTCGTCGTGCCCAGACACCACATGATGATCGGGTGTGATAAGCTGTACGTCCATCTACAACGGGTGCAAGCCAGTTTTGCACACGCGGAATACTCAGGTTAAACTTGACGAGCCTAGCATATGCAGATATGGCCTCGAAACACTAAGACCGAAAGGTCGAGCGTGAATCATATAGTAGATATGATCAACATAGTGATGTTCACCATTGAAAACTACTCCATTTCACGTGATGATCGGTTATGGTTTAGTTGATTTGGATCACGTGATCACTTAGAAGATTAGAGGGATGTCTTTCTAAGTGGGAGTTCTTAAGTAATATGATTAATTGAACTTTAATTTATCATGAACTTAGTCCTGGTAGTATTAGCATATCTATGTTGTAGATCAATAGCTCGCGTTTAGCTCCCCTGTTTTATTTTTGATATGTTCCTAGAGAAAACTAAGTTGAAAGATGTTAGTAGCAATGATGCGGATTGGATCCGTGATCTAGGTTTATCCTCATTGCTGCACAGAAGAATTATGTCTTTGATGCACCGCTAGGTGACAAACCTATTGCAGGAGCAGATGCAGATGTTATGAACATTTGGCTAGCACAATATGATGACTACTTGATAGTTTAGTGCACCATGCTTAAACGGCTTAGAATCGGGACTTCAAAGACGTTTTGAACGTCATGGACCATATGAGATGTTCCAGGAGTTGAAGTTAATATTTCAAGCAAATACCCGAGTTGAGAGATATGAAGTCTCCAACAAGTTCTATAGCTAAAAGATGGAGGAGAATAGCTCAAGCAGTGAGCATGTGCTCAGGTTGTCTGGGTACTACAATCGCTTGAATCAAGTGGGACTTAATCTTCCAGATAAAATAGTGATTGACAGAATTCTCTAGTCGCCATCACCAAGTTAGTAGAACTTCGTGATGAACTATAATATACAAGGGATGACGAAAGTAATTCCCAAGCTCTTCGTGATGCTGAAATCGACGAAGGTAGAAATCAAGCAAAGAGCATCAAGTGTTGATGGTTAACAAGATCACTAGTTTCAAGAAAAGGGCAAAGGGAAAGAAGGGGAACTTCAAGAAGAACGGCAAGCAAGTTGCTGCTCAAGTGAAGAAGCCCAAGTCTGGACCTAAGCCTGAGATTAAGTGCTTCTACTGCAAAGGGACTGGTCACTGGAAGCAGAACTGCCCCAAGTATTTGGCGGATAAGAAAGGATGGCAAAGTAAACAAAGGTATATTTGATATACATGTTATTGATGTGTACTTTACTAGTGTTCATAGCAACACCTCAGTATTTTGTACTAGTTCAGTTGCTAAGATTAGTAACTTGAATCGGGAGTTGCAGAATGAACAGAGACTAGTTAAGGGTGAGGTGACGATGTGTGTTGGAAGTAGTTCCAAGATTGATATGATCATCATCGTACACTCCCTATACTTTCGGGATTAGTGTTGAACATAAGTAAGTGTTATTTGGTGTTTGCGTTGAGCATAAATATGATTCAATCATGTTTATTGCAATACGGTTATTCATTTAAGTAAGAGAATAAATTGTTGTTCTGTTTACATGAATAAAACCTTATATGGTTACACACCCAATGAAAATGGCTCGTTGGATCTCGATCGTAGTGATACACATATTCATAATATTGAAACCAAAAGATGCAAAGTTAATAATGATAGTGCAACTTATTTGTGGCACTGCAGTTTAGGTCATATTGGTGTAAAGCGCATGAAGAAACTCCATGCTGATGGGATTTTGGAATCACTTGATTATGAATCACTTGATGCTTGCGAACCATGCCTTATGGGCAAGATGACTAAAGACTCCGTTCTCCGGAACAATAGAGCGAGCAACTGACTTATTGGAAATAATACATACTGATGTATGTGATCCGATGAGTGTTGAGGCTCACGGCAAGTATCATTATTTTCTGACCTTCACAGATGATTTGAGCAGATATGGGTATATCTACTTGATGAAACACAAGTCTGAAACGTTTGAAAAATGTTCAAAGAGTTTCAGAGTGAAGTGGAGAATCATCGCAACAAGAAAATAAAAGTTTCTACGATATGATCGTGGAGGAGAATATTTGAGTTACGAGTTTGGTCTTCAATTAAAACAATGTGGAATAGTTTCACAAACTCATGCCACCTGGAACACCACAACATAATGGTGTGTCCGAACGTCATAACCATACTTTATTGGATATAGTACAATCTATGATGTTTCTTACCGATTTACCAATATCGTTTTGGGATCATGCATTAGAGACAGCTGCATTCACGTTAAAAAGGGGCACCATCTAAGTCCGTTGAGACGACACAATATGAACTATGGTTTGGCAAGAAACCAAAGTTGTCGTTTCTTAAAGTTTGGGGTTACGATGCTTATAAGAAAAAGTTTCATCATGATAAGCTCAAACCCAAATCGGAGAAATGTGTCTTCATAGGATACCCAAAGGAGACAGTTGGGTACACCTTCTATCACAGATCCGAAGGCAAGACATTCGTTGCTGAGAATGGATACTTTCTATAGAAGAAGTTTCTCTCGAAAGAAGTGAGTGGGAGGAAAGTAGAACTTGATAAGGTAATTATACCTTCTTTCTTATTGGAAAGTAGTTCATCACAGAAATATGTTCCTGTGACTACTACACCAATTAGTGAGGAAGCTAATGATGATGATCATGTAACTTCAGATCAAGTTACTACCGAATCTCGTAGGTAAACCAGAGTGAGATCCACACCAGAGTGGTACGGTAATCCTGTTCTGGAAGTTATGTTACTAGACCATGACGAACCTACGAACTATGAGGAAGCGATGATGAGCCCAGATTCTGCAAAATGGCTTGAGGCCATGAAATCTGAGATGGGATCCATGTATGAGAACAAAGTGTGGACTTTGGTTGACTTGCCCGATGATCGGCAAGCCATAGAAAATAAATGGATCTTCAAGAGAAAGACGGACGCTGATAGTAGTGTTACTATCTACAAAGCTAGACTTGTCGAAAAAGGTTTTTGACAAAGTTCAAGGTGTTGACTACAATGAGAGTTTCTCACTCGTATCTATGCTTAAGTCTGTCCAAATCATGTTAGCAATTGCCGCATTTTATGAAATCTGGCAAATGGATAACAAAACTGCAATCCTTAATGGATTTCTTAAAGAAGAGTTGTATATGATGCAACCAGAAGGTTTTGTCAATCCTAAAGGTGTTAACAAAATATGCAAGCTCCAGCGATCCATCAATGGACTGGTGCAAGCATCTCGGAGTTGGAATATATGCTTTGATAAGTTGATCAAAGCATATAGTTTTATACAGACTTGTGGTGAAGCCTGTATTTACAAGAAAGTGAGTGGGAGCACTACAACATTTCTGATAAGTATATGTGAATGACATATTGTTGATCGGAAATAATGTAGGATTATTCTGCAAAGCATAAAAGAGTGTTTCAAAGGAGTTTTTTCAAAGAAAGACCTCGGTGAAGCTGCTTACATATTGAGCATCAAGATCTATAGAGATAGATCAAGACGCTTGATAAGTTTTTCCCATGAGTACATACCTTGACAAGATTTTGAAGTAGTTCAAAATGGAACAGTCAAATAAAGAGTTCTTGACTGTGTTACAAGGTGTGAAATTGAGTAAGACTCAAAGCCCGACCACGACAGAAGATAGAAAAAGAATGAAAGTCATTCCCTATGCCTCAGCCATAGGTTCTATAAAGTATGCCATGCTATGTACCAGATCTATTGTATACCCTACACTGATTTTGGCAAGGGAGTACAATAGTGATCTAGGAGTAGATCACTGGACAGCGGTCAAAAATTATCCTTAGTGGAATAAGGATATGTTTCTCGATTATGGAGGTGACAAAAAGGTTCATCGTAAAGGGTTATGTCGATGCAAGTTTTGACACTGATCCAGATGGCTCTAAGTCTCAATCTGGATACATATTGAAAGTGGGAGCAAATAGCTAGAGTAGCTCCGTGCAGAGCATTGTAGACATAGAAATTTGCAAAATACATACGGATCTAAATGTGGCAGACCTGTTGACTAAATTTCTCTCACAAGCAAAACATGATCACACCTTAGTACCCTTTGGGTGTTGGTCACATGACAATGTGAACTATGGGTGTTAATCACATGGTGATGTGAACTATTGATGTTAAATCACATGGCGATGTGATCTAGATTATTGACTCTAGTGCAAGTGGGAGACTGAAGGAAATATGCTCTAGAGGCAATAATAAAGTTATTATTTATTTCCTTATATCATGATAAATGTTTATTATTCATGCTAGAATTGTATTAACCGGAAGCGTAATACTTGTGTGAATACATAGACGAACAAAGTGTCACTAGTATGCCTCTACTTGACTAGATCGTTAATCGAAGATGGTTATGTTTCCTAGCCATAGACATGAGTTGTCATTTGATTAACGAGATCACATCATTAGGAGAATGATGTGATTGACTTGACCCATTCCGTTAGTTTAGCACTTGATTGTTTAGTATGTTGCTATTGCTTTCTTCATGACTTATACATGTTCCTATGACTATGAGATTATGCAACTCCCGTTTACCGAAGGAACACTTTGTATGCTACCAAACGTCACAACGTAATTGGGTGATTATAAAGGTGCTCTACAGGTGTCTCCGAAGGTACATGTTGGGTTGGCGTATTTCGAGATTAGGATTTGTCACTCCGATTGTCGGAGAGGTATCTATGGGCCCTCTCAGTAATGCACATCACTTAAGCCTTGCAAGCAATGCAACTAATGAGTTAGTTGCGAGATGATGTACTACGGAACGAGTAAAGAGACTTGCCGGTAACGAGATTGAACTAGGTATTGAGATACCGACGATCGAATCTCGGGCAAGTAACATACCGGTGACAAAGGGAACAGCATATGTTGTTATGCGGTCTGACCGATAAAGATCTTCGTAGAATATGTAGGAGCCAATATGAGCATCCAGGTTCCGCTATTGGTTATTGACCAGAGACGTGTCTCGATCATGTCTACATTGTTCTCGAACCCGTAGGGTCCGCACGCTTAACGTTACGATGACAGTTTCATTATGAGTTTATGTGATTTGATGTACCGAAGGTATTTTGGAGTCCCGGGTGAGATCGGGGACATGACGAGGAGTCTCGAAATGGTCGAGACATAGAGATCGATATATTGGATGGCTATATTCGGACACCGGAAGTGTTTCGGGTGATTTCGGAGAAAACCGGAGTGCCGGAAGGGTTACCGGAACCCCCCGGGGAAGTATTGGGCCTTAGTGGGCCTGAGGGGAGAGAAAGGGCAGAAGCCCAGGAGGTGGCGCGCCCCCTCCCATGAGGAGTCCGAATTGGACTAGGGAAGGGGGGCGCGACCCCTCTTTCCCTCTCCCTCTCCTTCTCTTTCCTTCCCTCTTCTCTCTTCCTAGTTGGACTAGGAAAGGGGAGTCCTACTCCTACTAGGAGGAGGACTCCCCCCTCCTTGGCGCGCCCCAAGGGCCGGCCGGCCTCCCCCCTTGCTCCTTTATATACAGGGGCAGGGGGGCACCTCTAGACACAGAAGTTGATCTTCGTGATTGTGCGACGGTAGAACATCAAGATCGTCACCATGCCGTCGTGCTGACGGAACTCATCCCCCACACTGGATCGGAGTCCGGGGATCGTCATCGAGCTGAACGTGTGCAAAAACTCGGAGGTGCCGTAGTTTCGGTGCTTGATCGGTCGGGCCGTGAAGACGTACGACTACATCAACCGCGTTGTTATAACGCTTCCGCTTCTGGTCTACGAGGGTACGTAGACAACACTCTCTCCTCTCGTTGCTATGCATCACCATGATCTTGCGTGTGCGTAGGAAAATTTTGAAATTACTACGTTCCCCAACATCCACATGTGCTGCGGCCATACTCCATCAGTTTCAAAGCATCTAAGCAACAATAACTAGCTTAATCGGGCACTTTCGCCATGCACGTGGAGTATCTAAGCTCGAGCTCATGTGAGGTCGGATAAATCTTTAAAAATCAAAAAATACTCAAAATAATCTGATTTTTTTAGCAACCATTGACAAATGTTTTCAATGCTTGCAAAATTTCATAATGAAATGATACATTCTTGAAAAAATGTCATTTTTTCTGGATTTTACTAGTTCATACCAAGATCATATGAGCTCGAGCTTAGAAGGGCGCTCTCATCATGCTAATCTCTATCTACACACACGTCAAACATTTCGCCAAGTAAATAAAAAATGGGACCAACCCAGGGTTAACCCTTGATGGCCCTTTTTATATATAGAAGAAACCTCCGCGAGCACCACACGCTAGAGTCGATCCTCAAACATGGGTCGGCTAGCTGCCAACCAGCCAACGGGGCGATACCCCATTCTCACTTCGCCAAATAATAGAAATTCGCAAGGCACACAATGGCCCGCATGCGCGCCTCCTTGTCCGCGACTGGAAAGCTAAATACGGACTGCACTTGGCTGCAAAAATAGATGTAAATTGCAAACCCTATAAGTACAAGATGATATACATATCTATCTTGTACCGCTAATTCATACATCTACTTCTTGTACGTTCTTTCGATCCCCCTTCCTGTTCCTATTCTTCTTCGTCCTTTCGCCTGACCTTGTGTTACATTTCACCTCTCCTGTTTTGTCTTCTTAATACTTGGTACATTTGCTTCATTGCTCCTGTTCATATTCTTCCGCCTCTTGATAACAGTACTACTACTTCATACGTCTATTCTCTATTTGGTTACTTGCATGAATTTTGGCCTCCTTGCATCTATGGCCCGATGGGGCTGGCCGAGTGAATACAGGCAGAAAACCATGTTCTGCGCATAGTTTAGTTGCATGCATTCCTCCCCGCAGACTGGCTGAGCAGAAGCACATAGACAAACATGTGTTTGGTTGCAAGCCTCAACTAACCAAATGCAAATAGTTGTTTTTGGTTACATAGAAGACATCAATTTTTCGAGTGGTGAGGTTATGAACACACACATCCATAGACACAACATAGCAATTTCAACAAGCATTAGTCACTACATTAACAACCACATAACAACAGTCTGAAAACAAACATGCCCTTAAGGATTAACCACACAGAGTCTTAAACCAACATACACTACTAAAGAAAACACACTAACGCTTCTATGCAAATGCTTCAACGTGCTCCTTACACTTGGCCACCACCCCAGTGCCGTAGTGGTTGAAGATGTTGACCTTGAAGCTGTCGAGAGTCAACACCTTGAAGGTGATGAGGTACCCGATATACAACTGGTGAGCTACGAAGAAGCATGTCCACCATTTACCATGGGTGAGCCTACCATTGACCACTCGGACTATGACCCTCCAGTTGCAGTTGGTGCTCATCCGAGGAATGATTTCCGGTTGTATTGTTGTCATGTGCTTGCTGAAGTCAGTGGGAGTCGGCAGACACTCCAACTTAGGTGCCAGAATGACCTTGCAGAAGTGAGTTGGACCCACAGGTGGTTTTCATCCTCATTTTTTCGGAGTGAATCATCTTACTCGGTGAAATAATATCTTAAATATTTAGTATATTTTGATGCTGGATAACTTGATCTAAAGACATCTTTGCATGGCTCAAACAAAACTTAGTGAATAAGCAAACAAATATGTCTATATCATTCAAATCAAACTTTATCAATAAATAAAACAGAAAAACTAAACTTACCGTATTACATAACATTCAAAAACTTATATAATAAAATATATATAATACAAAACAATTTTGAAGACAACATAGGGCTCTTTATGTTATGGTTTTACATCCCAGAACTTACAATTATATAATCAGTGCCTGATACTATAATTCATACATTCATTATTTATTTATTTTCACACAGAACATTTCATACTTATCAACAATAATGAATAAATACAATAAAATCCCATTTTGCTCAATTCATACAACTGAACTCACTAATACATTCAATTAAAAGTAAGTTTCAATCTCTGTGACTTTAATCAAAAACGTTTACATACGTATAACAAGTGCCTCCATTTTCATTTGCATTGTAAGATTGGACATCAGAATCTTTGATACTAGAAATATTCAACAAGTCTAAAATGATCAAACTTGAATTACTTTTTTCATATATATAACTAGTTGTTGCCTTTTCATTTGCATTGTACATGCATTACATCCCAAAAATTGCAATTACATAATCAAATGTACGAACTTATAATTCATACATTCTTCTCACTACATTTTATTAGTTAGTTCACACATAAAACATTTCATACTTACCAGCTATAATGAAAGAACAAAATCTAATCCTATTTTCATGAAGTCATATAAGTGAAGTTAGTAATAGAGTCACATAAAAGTGAGTTTCAGTCTATGTAACTTAAAACAATAATTTTTACATATGTATAACAAGTGGCTCCATTTTCATTTGGATTGTAAGATTGGACATCAGAATCTTTGATACTACACAGATTCAACAAGTCCAAGAACATCAAACTTGCATTAATTATTCATATATATAACTAGTCAGTCCTTTTTCATTTCCATTGTAACACTAAACATCATGAGCTTTGATAGTAGAAGATGTGATCCCACTTGTATAGGTATATTGATTTTTCCCATTCACGAAGCCATTACATGCTTTTGGTGATGGTCATACGAGGAAAAATGCCCGTTATACGCAACCATGTTTGTGAATTATGCCGCAGAACAACGGCCCACAAAGTGACTGCGCGGGCCGCGGGGTGCTAGAAGTCCCTTACCCGCCAAATATATGCATAGAAGTAAGGATGGTAGAATGTGCCTTCGTTCATATAAAAAGCATATAAACAAGAGAAACATTGATCTCCCGGCTGGATATAAAATGCATACAGACATGGATGGATGGATGGACCGGAAAAATTTCTTCATTGAGGATTACACCTGTGTTATGTGTAATCAACACTCCCTGGAAACAAGAGATCATCTCTTCTTCCAATGCCCATATGCTCAGCTCTGTTGGCAATATGTGTGTCCCTCATGGCAGCCCTAGAATACAAATATTCAGGAAGAAGTGGCGCATCTCAAGCATCTTATCAATTTGCCTTTTGCTCTGGAAATCATCATTCTGGTATCCTGGGCTATATGGACAACGCGGAACGATTTCATTTTTAAAAAGATTCCCCCAAATCTATATACTTCCAGGCGCAAATTCAAAGAAGAGATGAAATGGCTCACTCATAGAGCAAGAAGATAGGATTATTCCGGCATGGCGGATTGGGTTGCAATGTTCAGATAACTTGCTGGTCCAGATGGGTGTCTTTGCTGCTTGTTTTCCTTGTATGTATGTATGTATGTATGTATGTATGTTTGTTCTTTTTACCTTTCCTAGGTTTTCTTTTTCGTTCTGATGTATAGTTTTTCTCTTACTTGGACCATTTGTATTTTTTATTTGAAAATTAATAAAAATACGCAGCAGAGTCCTGCTGTTTCCCTCAAAAAAAAGGGCCATTTGCATTTCTGTCCCTAACTCAAACCACCTAATCAGATATACCCCTAATTCGAAAGCCTGCTCAAATTTGCCCCTCCGCCGTTAGGTGCCCTTATAGAAATGTCCTTCTGCACCGTTACTGTCCGGTCAAACAATTTTGACCGTCCTGAAAAAATAGCAAAAAAATCAAAAAATCTAAAATTTTGTGAGATCGAAGATACTTATGTGCCCAAGGTGTGTGCATATTTTCGTGCTATTTGGACATTCTAGGAGCTCGTGGTGAGGAAAAACAGTTAATCTGCACGCTTGTGAACAATAAATTTGAAATAAAATAGTAAGAAAATTTAAAAAAATATGAATTTTTTTGGCATCAAAGTGGCTTGGGTGCAGAAGGTGCTTGCAAGTTTTTGTGATCAAATGACATGCGAGGAGCTCTAGCAAGAAAAAACAAAATAGTCATTTTCCCAAGTTTTTTCCCGAGCCAAATTTTGTTTTTTTCTCCACAAGCCCCTCTAATGTCCAAACACAACAAAAAATTGCATGCAGCTTGCAGACCCGAGCCTCTTTGATGCCAAAAAAATTCATATTTTTTCGAATTTTCTTGCTATTTTTTTGAATTTACTGTTCACCGGCTTACATATTATTGTTTTTCCTCTAACACGAGCTCCTGGAATGTACAAACAGCATGGAACTTTGCACGCACTTTGCGAACCTGAGTATCTTTGATCCCACAAATTTTCAAAATTTTTAGAATTTTTTTGCTATTTTTTTCAAGACGGGCAAAGCCCTTTGACCAGCTTTGACCTGCTTTGACCGGACGGTAACGGCACAGAAGGGTATTTCTGTAAGTGCACCTAACGGCGGAGGGGCAAATTTGAGCAGCCTTTGAAATTAGGGGTAAATCTGAGAGTGGGCGCAAATTAGGGGCATAGATGTAAAAGTCCCAAAAAAAAAGTCCAAATGATTTATATTTCTTCACAGAAAACTCCACAGAAACTCTATACATTCCTAAAAGGAAAAGAGAGTAAGGTTGGTCATAATGGGGCAACTTAGGTAGTAACTTAACACACCCTAAGGCAATTCTGCTTATGTGGCAAGTATTTTAATGAGAAAAGATGTGTTTGGAGTAACATAATATGTTACTGTAACATAGCTCTTCCTGAGGTAAAATGAGTCTATAGGCTAATAAATGAAGCCATCTATGACATCACTCCTATGATACTTTGCACTATGAAAATAGTAATTTAGACTAGTGTCATATCCATGACACTAGTATAAGTTACTCCCAACTATGACCAGGCTAAAAAAATCAGACACAAAAGATATAGGTTTCCGCACCATTTGTTAGAACAACGAAGTCCAAGACAAATTCACCGCCACACCACCGGCAATGAGGTTTGATTTTATGAACATACAGAAACAACACACTCCTAAGTTTTTTTTCCAATAGTTCCAAGATGGCCAAGTCAAAAAATAATACATATAAAATTCCTTGAGATTACAATGCTTTGATAAAAAAATCATAGGAAACTACAAACGTTGATTTTATGAACATACAGAAACAACACACTCCTAAGTTGTTTCCAATAGTTCCAAGGTGCCTAAGTCAAAAAAAAAGTGATGCATATAAAATTCTTAAAATTACAACGCTCTTCCAATATAGGGCGACGCTACGCGTTCGCCGGCGGAAATTTAAAAAGGATCCGCCGCCTCCCCAACCATTGGATGGACACATTAATGATCATCCGATCTATCAAAATAAGCAGCTATACTTTGCAATAAGAGTTGTGTTTCTGCAACAATCTGCTTGTTGCAATCACCTGAGCCTGTATTTTTTTATTTTTATTTTGCAACAGAGATCTTATTGCAGAATTTTTTCGCAACGGAGATCCTGTTGCAGAAATTTTAGAGACCACCATTGTTTGTACTTTTTAATTTTCTGCAACAGAGCTCTTGCTTCGGAATTTCTTCGCAACAAAGGTCTTGTTGCAGAATTTTAAAAATCTCACGACACGAGCATGTGGTTTTTTGTTTTTACAACAGTGGCCCCGTTGCAAAAAAATTTAAAGATCAATTGCAACAGGGGACATGTCCTTGAATTTTTTTGTAACAAAGTTTATGTTCCAAAAATTATTTTCGAAACGGACCCCGTGAAATTAAGGAGATGATGCTGCTCGCAGCATCGATGTCCCTGTATTTTTTTGCAACAAAGATTTTATTGCAGAATCTTTTCGCAACGGAGATCTTGTTGCAGAAATTTTAAAGATCACCCTTGTCTATATTTTTTCATTTTCTGCAACAGAGATCTTGTTTCGGAATTTCTTCGCAACAAAGGTCTTGCTGCAGATCTTGAGGGGGTTCGATCCAGATCCCGTAACATACCAACTGTTTGTAGGATGTGATGTGTGCTATGTGGTCCAAACAGCGCTACTATGTGTTATCCATGCCACACGATCATCACGGATTGAACGATGTACGAGGCGGCCGACGTGTGAGAGTTATCCGCCGGCTGAACCAAAGCTTTTTCCTTCAATATACAGATCTTAGGAAGCTATTCCCTCTGTAAAGAAATATAAAAATGTTTAGATCACTAAAATAATGATCTATTGAGGGAGTACAAATTAAATAATAGCGCTGCACTTTGCAACATGCATTGACGTGACCACGGGTTAACTCTAGCAGGCTTCAGTCAAGGGTATTTAGCAGTCGAAGGTAAAATTGACAAATTTGACCTCAAAGCGAAAGTATTTCACAAAGTAAACTACTTTTGAAAGTATTTCACATTGCTGACCCTTTTGTGTAGCGCCCGACAACAAGGCGCTGCACTCTACTATGCAACTCCTTACAGCTAGGCGCTGCACAGTGTAGTGCAACTCCTTAGAGCTAAGCGCCTAAGTGTTAGGCGTTGCACAGTAGAGTGCAGCGCCTTGCTGTCAGGCGCTGCACATTAAAGGTCAGCCGGATGAAATACTTTTAAGAACAGTTAAGTTTGTGAAATAGTTTCGATCTAAGGTCAAATTTGTGCCTTTTGCCAAGGTATGATGAACGGAGCATTGCTCATATGATTAGATTCTTTATGGTAAAACCAACCCATCTACTCAGAATTTATTTTCAGAATTCAAATGGTCGGATAGTCGAGAGTAGGTTAGACTTAACACGGATGGTCGGATATTTTCAGAATTTATTTTAGCCTCTTCGGTGCCCTTTTTTCTGTGGTGTGAAATGTCCATTCAACTATGAGTTGACTATCGCTAGTTTGTTAATCTCAAGACATGCCGGTGAATATCCTAGATATGCTTAAATTCACGTAAAAACAAGAAGACAGTAGGGAGAGTGTGTGCGTTTATGGAACGAGTGTAGCATGTTCTCAGCGTCTCCGTTCATAAGTTGTACTCTCTTCATCAGATGAAGAGTGTACATTTTGGTTTTGAAATTTGTCCATAAAAATGTATTTTTATTTTTTTAATGCATTTTAAAGTATTCCTTTCGTTCCAAATTACTTGTCGCAGAAAATGATGTATCTAGAACTAAAATACATCTAGATACATCCATACCTGCGACAAGTAATTTAAAATGGAGGGAGTAGGAAAAAATGTTTCTCTCTCATCACATGATAATCAAAACAATAACATTCTAAGCACAGTCTTCTTAATTTCTACATGCACTTAGCTCATTGGGGTTGGGTAATTAAAAAGGAGAGAGATGGTGGCTTGCATCTTTTCAATGCATTTTTTACTCCACTTCATAATTTGTCCTAAAATTTCTATATGTACTTCCTCCGTCCAAAAATACTTGTCATCAAAATAAATATATAAAAATGTATCTAGAAATAAAATACGTCTAAATCTAAGGAAAAAATGTTTCTCTCTCATCACATGATAATCAAAACAATAACATTCTAAGCACAGTCTTCTTAATTTCTACATGCACTTAGCTCATTGGGGTTGGGTAATTAAAAAGGAGAGAGATGGTGGCTTGCATCTTTTCAATGCATTTTTTACTCCACTTCATAATTTGTCCTAAAATTTCTATATGTACTTCCTCCGTCCAAAAATACTTGTCATCAAAATAAATATATAAAAATGTATCTAGAAATAAAATACGTCTAAATCTATCATTTTTATTCATTTTAATGACAAGTATTTCTGGACGGAGAGAGTACATTTTTCACCAGGCGACGAAGGAAGTACTAGAAAAGAAGAAAACAAAGGGGGTTGAAGGTATGGTGCTGGTACGTGGTGGGCGGGCGCCACCCCGAACCGCCCGAGCCACTTGGCGTCCGGTCTGGTGTGCCTTTTGGCGTGCATGATTGTGCCGCGCCACTTGCCGTGCGGGCCATTTCACACCTCATGCATTCAGGCTGGCAACTCACCCACAACCAAAGATTTTTCAGAGGTCCTGCACTGCACTTGTGCAGTGAGTAATGGCACCTGCGTGCGCACAGCTGGCTGTGTTGTCCGAGGATGGCCACACGACAGTCTTGACATTTCCAACGGAATATTATCAGATTGGACCAAATTTATCGAGTCAGGCTTTGGTCTCAATGCAAAATTTTGTTGCTCCAGTCCAAACAAACGATACATCATTCTTGTAAGTAGCAGCTGCTCTCTTCGTGAATCCTTGGTCCAAACCCTGCAAAAAAAAACGCCTCTGCGGGCAATGGGTTCCAAGCTCCAACACAAATGTTGTGACGTTGACCGTGACGCGCCCACGACGCCGGCATGGCTCCCCAAACCTCTCACCAACTTGACCCGGCACGCTCAAGCATAACCTGCAACTGCCGATCTTGCATACCATCCCATCCCTACGCTACGCACTTGCACTTCCATCGGATCTGTTCCTAACTGTTTGTTCCTCCGCACGAAAATGTGGTGGCCGGTGAAAAATTCGTATCATGCCCCATCTCCCTTTGGTTTCAGGTTAATAACAAAGGAATCGCTAGAAATTTGTGGACTTTTGATTTTTGTTTTTGTCTTCTGAGATAGCTAACGGTTCATTCCAGTCTTTTGAGATGGCTAACAAAAAGAAGAATACAACAGTGAGGCAAAACCTAGTTACACCAAAACTATACTGGACTAGTATTTCTTAATTCGCGATGCAAAACCAAAGGCATCTTATCTAACAAAAAGAAGAACACAACAGTGAGGCAAAACCTAGTTACAGTATTAAAGAAATGAGTGTAAGCTGGCAATGAATAATGACAAAATAATTCAGAATTCCGATTCCATAAGAATAGCATAAATGATACAAGTTGATGAATAATGTAGCAACGTGAGTGTATGATGTATTGCCATCCATTCACTAAATAGCCAAACACACGCCTCTCCCTTCTTAAAAGTAGCTCAGGGCTATAGTTAAGGTTCAAAAATACCACACCGGACAACATGTTATACCAGGAACCTGCATATTGTCAATTGAAAGACGGTTGATAAAGAGTGCAGCACCGGGGTACAACTCCAGGCAAATTACTTACTGTTCACGAGGGTGAGAGCAGTATGGTTGCACAAATGCACATAGTGCCTTCTCTAGCAAACAAATCCTGCTTCACCTTCAAACATCAGATTCACGAAGACCTCAGCCCAGGAACATTTTGAAGGCCCATCTTCCGAAGAATGAGTTTCGGTATGGCTGGCACAATTTCAAGCCCCATGCTCTGACTGAAGTCCTCTGCAAGCTTAACAAGTCTTGACTTGTCTCTGCTGATGGTCTTGTTTGAGTTGTAGTACCCTAACCATGCTTGATAGGCCGATTCTTTCGTCTTTATCTCCACTCTCCTGATGGCACCTTTCACCTATCAGCCAAGGAAACATAAGTGCCAAATACGTTAGCTTTACAGGGTGAAAATAGACTGAGATTTCATAAGCAGACTTTCTTGCTAAATATGCACCTAACTAACCAGAGTACAAAGTGTGGTAGATGAAAAGATAATAAAAATCATATACTGCTTACTTCTGCTTGAATGCTTGGATTAACTGGAGGTGCCACCGTCTCTGTTATTGACAGATCATTAACGCTACTAAGGAAACATTTTTCCCAGTGAGCTAACAGTAAAATGCCTTGCCCTTCCTTGCCTTTCCTTCCAGTACGACCAAGTCTATGTATATACTGCTGTCTATCAGAAGGCAACCCAACCTGCACGAGCAGATAAGATTTATGAGGAATGTACACCTTATACAAGTTCTTTGGATAAATTATATGACAACGGAACCTACCTGTATGACAAGCGAGACATCAGGATAATCAACACCACGGGCAGAAACATCAGAACTGACTAATATCAAGCCCTTTGACTTCCTAAATTCATCTGAGACCTTTGTTCTGGCAGATTGTGACTTCCTGGAATGAATCTCTCTTATATTCAGTTTCAGCTGGGAGAGAATTTCAGCAACAAGCTTGGTGACCATTGCTGTAGTACAGAATATAATAACCTGCAAAATTGCATGGGTAATGTCAACCATGGAAAATAACTAAGATGTAAACCGGCACCTTGGTGAGGTGACACCCTATCAAAAACAAAACCTGCGAGATTAACTTACTTTGTATTCTGCATCTTCTGCAATATGCTTCTTTAAGACACCATATAATATAGAGAAGTGGAGGTCTAATGGTGCAACCATGTACATCTGATTTACCTGATACATGAGTAATAATGGAAGGTGCCTATGAGCTAGCTGCCAAGCTTACTTCAAAATTCTATCTAACAACTCAGGAAAATGACAGATTTAGACCTGTGCATGTGTCTCCTCATCACCCTCTTGAACAGTATTGATGAACTTGTAATCCTTCTGCATTGCTAAATGAGATACTTCACGGACCTAAGAGTGAACATTCAAAAGATCAGATTGCATCAGGACTTCACATACAAAGAGGTGACATGAGAAAAAGAGATACCTCTCCTGGAACAGTAGCAGAAAATAGCAGTGTTTGCCGTTCCTTAGGAATGAAAGCAATTATTTTCTCAATATCTCTTCTGAATCCCATATCCAATAGGCGGTCAGCTTCATCAAGAACAAGAACCTTCACACCTTTAATCCGGGAAGAAAAACCAGGTGTGTTTTGAAGATGATCGATGAGCCTTCCAGGTGTAGCAACAAGAATCTGTTTGATCGGTAGTATGTATTAGCACATAAACTACATTCAGATATGAACAAACTGAAGCCGATACAGTTGATGGTACGACCTGACATGGCGTGGATCGCATGCTTCTTTGCTCTTGAGATAATTTTGTGCCACCAATTACAACCTGCACGCCCAGTGAGCTGTGATACTTAAGAAGCTTCCTAGCCTCAACGGCCACTTGGTATGCGAGCTCCCTAGTAGGGAGCATCACCAGCAAATTTATCGATGTAGAACGGGGTAATGTAGACAGAAGTTCAATGGCTGGAAGCTAACAATAAGAATTTGAAAGTCAGTCAGATTGGTTAATCCCCACGGTAACATCACTGCAATAAGCCATGAGCTGTGAAAGCCATCAAATTGACTAGTTGTGCTGAAGGCGAAAGAATACCAAAAATGCAACGGTTTTTCCTGTTCCAGTCTTTGCTTTTGCAAGAACATCCTTGCCTGCACTCAACAAATTATTGGAATTTTAGTTTCAGGGTTTCCCAAGACTACGGAGCAAAAATAGTTTGCGTTATTGCTGACCTTGAAGAATTACTGGCAGAGTTGCCTCCTGGACGCGGGTCAGCCTTTCATACCCAGCATCTTTGATTCCTTGCAATGACAATGGAGAAACAGCGCATTGATCGAACCTGCAATATGCAATAAAAACGAAATTTTCAAAATGAGAATGGCAGAAAAATGCTTGTGACGCCAATGTAATCCCCAATAATTTGATGAACACAGATACGGTAGCAGCCGACCGTGTCACGAACTACAACTACATGTCATTCGAGGCCAACTCCGAATGATACCCATAACTTGTAAAGCCGAGGAACAGTACGAATTGAAAAATGCTTACCACACGAGAAATATACAGTATATGGTAGGTATGTACAGTTGGGGAAATATTTCATGCGCAAATTCGATCGAAACAAATATGAGGCGCGTGCCACTACCGTGTGTCGCTGAGGTACGATCCATCCACGCCTCCTGTGGCGGCGTTAGAACTTGTCCCCGCATCGATATCCATGGCCTCCGCTGGCACCATGGCCACCTCGCGGACCTGGTCGGCACCTCTTGGCCGGCTCGTGACAACCCTGGGGAACGCGGAGCCGTCCTCCGCGTCCCTCGGGCGCCGCCTCCGCTGCCGCTTCGGGGCTGCCGCGTTCCCGGGATTGCCTGACATGATCCCGCTGGGAACGCCGGCGATGTCGATATTGGTGGCGGCGGCGGCGGTGGGCGGGCGGGAACGTTGGAGCAGCGTGACCTAGGAAACACGAGGAGAGCCGAATACGCACTTCGCAACGTTGCGATGGCAATTTATGGGTTTGCCCTTTCCGACAACCGGATAATTCCATGCATTGTGGCCCTCCGAGGAAAACATATTTACCTTTTACTGCCTCCGTTCCAAAATATATGACATTTTACCAAAACGTCATATAGTACTTCCTCCGTCCCATAATATAAGAGCGTTTTTATACTATTGTAGTGTTAAAAACGCTCTTACATTATGGGACGGAGGGAGTAGATAGGAGAGAACAATAGGGGGGGGGGGGGCAAATGTTGACACCGAGATATTAGTAGGAGTTAAAACAGACGAGACGAATAAAATGTGGCAGTTGCTACGTACTCTAAATATTCATGGCAATAAACCATGGTAATGGCGGGAGATTTCAATGAGATCTTCGTTCAGTGTGAGAAGGAGGGAGGGGCGGCTTAGCCCCAACGGGCGATGGACAGTTTTGGGAGTGCTTTGGAGGATTGTGATCTACATGATCTTGGTTTTGTTGGAGACCCATTTACTTGCAAAACGGTAGTTGTAACTCCCAAAAATATATCCACGCGAGACTTGACAGAGCGGTAGCTTCACCAAGTTAGTGCCGAAATTTCTATTTTATAAGGTGGTGCATGGTGATCCACGCCATTCTGATCATCGAGTGTTGATAGTGCATGTGGAATATGAAGTAAGGAAGAGGAAGAGTACATGAAGGGGAGGTCAATTTCGTTTTGACGCAAAATGTCTAGAGAAAGAGCAGTGCAGTCACTGTGGTGTAGAATGCATGGATAAGAGAAATAAGGAGGCTCCGTGGTGGATGCATCAAAGGTGTGGCAAAGAACCTTATCGTGTGGAGTGCCACATGTTTGGTCAAATTGGAGAAGAAAGTATACATGCTAAAAAAGGAGTTGGTGGCATGCCAAAGAAGTGACATATCCCCTCGGTCGGTCTGGCGTGAGCGGCTACTGAAGTATAAACTATAGAGGCTAGAATATCAGTTAGACCTTTACTTAAAGCAACAGGGCATTTACATGAACTGGATGGAGAAAGGCGACAATAACACATCAATTTTTAGGCTATATGCGTCCGCTAGGAAAAAGATGAATCACATCAGCAAACTAAAACCGAAAATGGAGGAGGGTGGTTGAGGAGGCAGAGATGGCAGAGGAAAAAACTAACTAATTTTGTTCTTTCTTTACTTCACATGTTGGGGATCCTATGGAGGATCTCTTGGACCGAATTCCGGCCCGATGACAATGGATATGAACAAGGTCTTAATGAAGGAGTTCACAAGTGAGAAGGCGAGGAGCGCCTTGGATAGTACTGCTGGCCTCAAGGCCCTCGATGTGATGATATGTCGGATGTGTTCTTCAAGCGCCATTGGAAACAGTGGGTGAACATGTCATAGATGAAGTCTTACATGTGCTGTGTAGGCTTGTAATGAAACGTGTGTGGTCATAACCCCAAGGTAAAGAAGCCGGAAAGTTTGAAATAGTTATGTCCTATAAGTCTTTGCATGAAGTGTAAAATTTGATTTCTAAAGAGCTTGCAAGTCACTTTAAGTCCATTCTGCCTAATGCTCCTGACCATTGTGCATTTGTGCCAGTCCATCTAATCACGGACAACATTTTGCTTGCTTATGAAGTCACACATTACATGGAGAATAATAGGATAGGCTCAGTTGGTTATGTGGCTTTGAAACTTGATATGGGTAAAACATATGATCGTGTTGGGTGGCAGTTTTTTGAAGGGATGATAAGAAAGATGGGTTTTGCGGTAAGTTGGGTAGCCACTATCATGAAATGCACACAACAATGAAGTTCAGATTCAAGTTTAATGTTACTTTGATATAAGAGATCACTCTAGGTAAATGCCTCATCCAAAGAGATCTCTCCACCTATCTCTTTTTAATTCATACAGAAGCATTCTCCACTTTACAAGGTGTGTTGAGATGCCCTGAGTTGTAACCATATACTACTGCAGATGACTCGCTAATTCTTCTGAAAGTGAACGGAGAAATTAAGTTCGCATCATCTACAAAGTATCCTTCCTCTTTATGAGGTTTTCTCAAGATAGATTGTTAATGTTGATAAATCCTCTTTTGTGTTTAGTAAGAACACTGAGTAACATGACAAGTTTCATACGATGCAGCAACCGGCAGTTCAAGAGGAGGCACGAAATGAAAGATGTTTGGGGTAGTGCATGTGGGGACGTTGAGGACAAATGTATTTGCTTATTTGAAGGACTGGATATGGGACCACATCCAAGGGTGAATGGAGAAACTCCTATCTAAGGTGGTTGAAGATTTTCTATAAAAGCTTTTACACAAGCAATACCCTCATTTGTAATGTATTGCTTTGATTTAACTAAGGGCCTTGTGAGCATATTAGTTGATGATTGGAAGATACTTTTAGGCACAACAAGAAAATGAAAACAAGGTGCATTGGATAAACTAGGAAAAGCCACGCTATTCAAGAGGACTCGCGAGGAGGAAGTGCAAAGTAGGTAGTCATCCAATTTCGGAACTTTCCCGGAAAGCCTCTTTTTCTGAAGGAGGCCAATGATGTACTCCCATTGCATCGAGTGAAAGGCCTTTCAAATGTCAAGCTTCAAGAGCAGGGAGGGAGTTTTTCTCTTCTGAAGTTGTTGTGCAATGTTCCTCACATACATGAAGCTAGCATGAATACTCCTTGTTTTAATGAATGTACTTTGTGTGTTGGATACAAGGGCATGCACGTGAGGGCTAAGACGGATAGCAAGGACATTTGTAATGTTTTTGGCAATTGCATGGATGAGTATAAGCACCATCGTTATTGGGGATAATCATAATGTTTTGGGAGTTGAGCCAATGGAGGTTTACAACATGAAGGTTGCCAAAGAGATGAATAGCTCTCATAACGTCATTTTTTACAATTCCCCAACACTTTTTGAAGAACATCCCTATGAACCCCCCCGTTCCGTGTGCCTTGTTGCATGGCCTTTGCATGATGGCATCCCTCACCTCCTTCTAGGTAAAGAGGTCCTCAAGGTCTCACAAATCATGGCCCTCAAGGTTTAGATCATTCCAATTTGAGTCCATGTATCTTGTGCTTCCTTTTCACATCGCATCAGAGAAGTGGTCATGAAGGATTTGTTCCTTTTGGTCATGCTCTGTGACCCAACCATGGTTGTGTGTTAAGCCTATGGGTATGGTTCTTCCTTCTTCTAGCATTAATCTGGCGGTGGAAGAATTTGGTGTTTTCATCATCTTCTTTCAAGTTATTTAGGCACAATGCATTTTTCTTGTCCTCTCAAGCACGTCCAAGCTAACAACTCTCCTCTTGAGCCTTTCTCTAAGATCATGCTCTTCTGGAAAAAGTCGATGGTCCTCCTGGGCCAAGTCAAGGTGGAGGATAACCAAAAGGGTGGCATGGAGGTGGATCTTTTCTTTGGAGAAGAGCCCTCCACTGCACCCGGATAAGCAAAGCCCGGTCTTTTAAGCTTGTGGTGCAATATTTGGTAGGGTTCGGTGTGGTCGGTGTGCTCATTCCCAGCTCGTCGCACCACATCACTGCAATCCGAGAGAGAGGTCCAAAAGTTCTCAAACTTGAACCCTCGCGACCTTCAAGGCCAACTAATTTTTCCAAGGGCATGCAAATTGCGTGCCATAGCTTTATAGAAGGCATAGGGTAAAAATACAAGAACTTAGGCAAGCTTCCACCATAGATCGGTGAGAAGCAAACACCACACCGACTCGAACGCACAAATACAACTTCAATGCAAAAGGGTATGCCTTGAACTGACCAACAGAGTCGCATCCCAACCAACGTCGAACACCTCCAAAAGAACTCTCCTCGATGATGCACCAACCACCCTTGATTTCCTAAAAGAGGTGGTAGGTGGATGGCAGGACTCGAACTACCCAGAGAAAGCCATCGTCCATGAGTCACCCGCAATGGCGTACATATCGCCCCTAATGACCAAATTCAGAACACCGACGAGCACCATAGGAATGCAAACTAGGACCTCCAAGCCATGTATCCAAACAATACTCCCAAAAGAGGAACGATGTCGAGGACGCCCCATCGCCGACCCGGAACTAGACCTAGGATTTCGCCGAAGACAACTATTCAACTGAGAGAGGGCGAGGTACTGAACACTACAACTACGCCTCCAAGGACATTTGAATTGTTGCACACCTGCAGCTCAGCCCACCGGAATGGGGCACATCGTCCTTGCTTGTTCACACCGCCACCACCGTGGCACCTCGCAGAAGAAGCCACATGACCTCACCCGACCAACACCACCATGAGAGATGACCAACACCACCACACCGAGCCACCACCAGCACCACCACGCCTACCGGCAGTCACGACCGAAACCCTACTGACCAGACCCAGATCAGACTGGACTGGAATAGTGTAGGATCGAAAGTATGTCTAGAGGGGGGTGATTAGACTACTTGACCAAATAAAAAACTAGCCTTTTCCCAATTTTAAGTCTTGGCAGATTTTAGCAACTTATCACAAGTCAAGCAATCAACCTACACATGCAATTCTAAGAGTATAGCAGCGGAATGTAAATCATTTGCATATGAAGGTAAAGGGAGGAGTTTGAAGGGAGCAAACATAATGTAGACACCGAGATTTTTGGTGTGGTTCCGATAGGTGGTGCTATCATACATCCACGTTGATGGAGACTTCAACCCACGAAGGGTAACGGCTGTGCGAGTCCACGGAGGGCTCCACCCACGAAGGGTCCATGAAGAAGCAACCTTGTCTATCCCACCATGGCCATCCACGCAAAAAATACACTTCCGTGATGATACGTGTTTGTCACAGTAGGTCACGTTTTCTGTCATGCATGTACATCCATGACTATGTTATGACAGAATCAAGATAGTCATATTTGTTCTGTCGTAGAAGTGTTCCATGATATTACCAAAATTATCATCACGGAAGTGTCCACTTCCATGACAATAAATCGCGCGTCATAGAAGTGCTTTCATCAAGGGTGACCGACACGTGGCATCCACCGTAACGGGTCACAGTTAAGCTATCGGGTCCGGTTTTGGATCCGATAACCCGCTAACAGCCACGACCAATGCCGATTTTCCATGTGTAAAATTCTCATTAGCTGACAGAACCACGTGTCAGCTCCGCGTTGGCACAGGTGTCACTCATCCAATGGGCGAGATGCGCCTATGATATGTTGACACGTGGACCGGCCCAAAAGTGGCCCATAAAGATTAAATGGGCCGGCCCAACTAAAATCCCACAAGATTTAGCGGACCATAATGGGCCGGCCCAGCTAAAGGCCCACAAGATTTTGCAGACCATAATGGGCCGGCCCAGCTAAAGGCCCAACATTCCCAGTTAAGGCCCGTACGACTAGTGCCAAATCAGCCCATTAATGGCCCGTCCTAAACTTGTCATCATCGCGGCCCATGGTCACTTCTGGCCCGTTAACAATCCACTAAGTATTTGGGCCGAATTACGACCCGGTGTGTTTCCGGCCTGTTAAAGGTCCTGCTTCATTTGGACCCATTTATAGGCCATTGAAACTTTCGGCCCGTAAACGACCGTGAAGGATATGGGTCATATTTAGCCATGTCTGACATTCGGCCTATTAGAGGCCCACTATAGATTTGGGCCACTTCCAGCCTATTGTGACTTTCGGCCTATTAACGTCGGACGAAATCCATGGGCCATATGCCATATAAAAATGACACTAATCAAGCCCGACCGAACTTTTGGCCCGTGGATGATCCGCATTGTAAATGGGCCACCATTTCGGCCTACTAAGACCAGTGGGTTATTTGGCACAATCAGGGCCCAATCTCACTTTCGGACTATTAAAGCCCATGTTTTTTATGGACTCGAGATATTTACACCTGTAAATGCCTATTATTACTGAGGGCCCAAATTATGTTTAGGCCTGTTAAAGTCCCACTATGGGCACAGGCCTACCAGAAAAATATGAAAGCTTATGCTGATTTAGGCCCAGATATTTTTAGTGGGCTACATGCAAATTTCGGCCCAGAATTGTTGTTAGCCAAATTGGAATGGGCCCGACGAATGTTGGCATATTGGGCTCCTACTAAGCTTTCAGCCGAATACATTACTAAGATAAACCTACACTATACAAAAATAGCGTCATAATTACTGCAGCCTTTGGCAGCAGCATAAATGTTGTATCACAACAAAATAAATTCCAACCATACAACAAAAGGCTTGTTGACATAAAGTTTACAATCCTTGCAAATAAAATCACCATCAGATGTATAGAAGCACATATCATTTGACCTGAGTGCTAATGTTTCAGGTTGTAGAATCTGATGTAGCAGCATGATCTTCCCCTTTTTCCGCCATTGCTCTTGAACAACAAAACAAATGTCTGATAGTCTGGTTTCAAAACCATTCATATCTTCACGACATTTGTCAACCACTATTCTTGTTTCCGAAACAACGTCCATTAGGGATTGGACATTGTTGGAAATATGCCCTAGAGGCAATAATAAATTGGTTATTATTATATTTCCTTGTTCATGATAATCGTTTATTATCCATGCTAGAATTGTATTGATAGGAAACTCAGATACATGTGTGGATACATAGACAACACCATGTCCCTAGTAAGCCTCTAGTTGACTAGCTCGTTGATCAATAGATGGTTACGGTTTCCTGACCATGGACATTGGATGTCGTTGATAACGGGATCACATCATTAGGAGAATGATGTGATGGACAAGACCCAATCCTAAGCCTAGCACAAAGATCGTGTAGTTCGTATGCTAAAGCTTTTCTAATGTCAAGTATCATTTCCTTAGACCATGAGATTGTGCAACTCCCGGATACCGTAGGAGTGCTTTGGGTGTGCCAAATGTCACAACGTAACTGGGTGGCTATAAAGGTTCACTACAGGTATCTCCGAAAGTGTCTGTTGGGTTGGCATGAATCGAGACTGGGATTTGTCACTCCGTGTAAATGGAGAGGTATCTCTGGGCCCACTCGGTAGGACATCATCATAATGTGCACAATGTGATCAAGGAGTTGATCACGGGATAATGTGTTACGGAACGAGTAAAGAGACTTGCCGGTAACGAGATTGAACAAGGTATCGAGATACCGACGATCGAATCTCGGGCAAGTATCGTACCGCTAGACAAAGGGAATTGAATACGGGATTGATTGAATCCTCGACATCGTGGTTCATCCGATGAGATCATCGTGGAACATGTGGGAGCCAACATGGGTATCCAGATCCCGCTGTTGGTTATTGGCCGGAGAGGTGTCTCGGTCATGTCTGCATGGTTCCCGAACCCGTAGGGTCTACACACTTAAGGTTCGATGACGCTAGGGTTATAGGGAAAGTATGTATGCGGTTACCGAATGTTGTTCGGAGTCTCGGATGAGATCCCGGACATCACGAGGAGTTCCGGAATGGTCCGTAGGTAAAGATTTATATATGGGAAGTCCTGTTTTGGTCACTGGAAAAGTTTCGGGTCTATCGGTAATGTACCGGGACCACCGGGAGGGTCCCGGGGGTCCACCAGGTGGGGCTACCTGCCCCAGAGGGCTGCGTGGGCCAAGTGTGAGAGGGGACCAGCCCCAGGTGGGCTGGTGCGCCCCCCCACCAGGGCCCAAGGCGAAGAGAGAAGGGAAAAAGGGGAAACCCTAGGCTCAGATGGGCCTAAGGCCCACCTAGTGGTGCGCCCCCCCTCTCTCCCCCCTTGGCCGCCCCCTAGATGGGATCTAGGGCTGGCCGCCACCCCTAGGGGTGGAAACCTAGGTGGGGGCACATCCCCTCCCCTCCCCCTATATATACTTGAGGTATGGGGCTGCCCAACACGTGTGATTTGCTCTCCCTGTTGGCGCAGCCCTACCTCTCTCCCTCCTCGTCTCTCATAGTGCTTGGCGAAGCCCTGCTGGAGTCCCGCGCTCCTCCACCACCACCACACCATCGTGCTGCTGCTGGATGGAGTCTTTCCCAACCTCTCCTTCTCCCCTTGCTGGATCAAGGCGTAGGAGACGTCACGGGGATGTACGTGTGTTGAACACGGAGGTGCCGTCCGTTCGGCACTAGGATCATCGGTGATTTGGATCACGACGAGTACGACTCCATCAACCCCGTTCACTTGAACGCTTCCGCTTAGTGATCTACAAGGGTATGTAGATGCACTCTCCTTCCCCTCATTGCTAGATTACTCCATAGATTGATCTTGGTGATGCGTAGAAAATTTTAAATTTCTGCTACGATCCCCAACAGTGGTATCAGAGCCAGGTTTATGCGTAGTTTCTATGCACGAGTAGAACACAAGTTGTTGTGGGCGTCGATTTTGTCAATTTGCTTGCCGTTACTAGTCTTATCTTGATTTGGCGGCATCGTGGGATGAAGCGGCCCGGACCGACCTTACACGTACTCTTACGTGAGACTGGTTCCACTGACTGACATGCACTAGTTGCATAAGGTGGCTAGCGGGTGTCTGTCTCTCCCACTTTAGTCGGATCGGATTCGATGAAAAGGGTCCTTATGAAGGGTAAATAGAAATTGGCATATCACGTTGTGGTTTTCGCGTAGGTAAGAAACGTTCTTGCTAGAAACCTATAGCAGCCACGTAAAAAACTTGCAACAACAATTAGAGGACGTCTAACTCGTTTTTGCAGCATATGCCTTGTGATGTGATATGGCCAAAAAGGATGTGATGAATGATATATGTGATGTATGAGATTGATCATGTTCTTGTAATAGGAATCACGACTTGCATGTCGATGAGTATGACAACCGGCAGGAGCCATAAGAGTTGTCTTTATTTATTTATGACCTGCATGTCAACATAAACGTCATGTAATTACTTTACTTTATTGCTAAAGCGTTAGCCATAGTAGTAATAGATGACGAGACAACTTCAAGAAGACACGATGATGGAGATCATGGTGTCATGCCGGTGACAACGATGATCATGGAGCCCCGAAGATGGAGATCAAAAGGAGCAAAATGATATTGGCCATATCATGTCACTATTTGATTGCATGTGATGTTTATCATGTTTTACATCTTATTTGCTTAGAACGACGGTAGCTTAAATAAGATGATCCCTCACTAAAATTTCAAGAAAGGTGTTCCCCCTAACTGTGCACCGTTGCGAAGGTTCGTTGTTTCAAAGCACCACATGATGATCGGGTGTGATAGATTCTAACGTTCGAATACAACAGGTGTAAGCCAGATTTACACAGCAAAAACACTTAGGTTGACTTGACGAGCCTAGCATGTACAGACATGGCCTCGGAAGACGGAAGACCGAAAGGTCGAGCATGAGTCGTATAGAAGATACGATCAACATGAAGATGTTCACCGATGTTGACTAGACCGTCTCACGTGATGATCGGACACGGCCTAGTTGACTCGGATCATGTTTCACTTAGATGACTAAAGGGATGTCTATCTGAGTGGGAGTTCATTAAATGAACTCAATTATCATGAACATAGTCTAAATTGTCTTTGCAAATATGTTGTAGATAAATAGCTCACATTGTAGCTCCCTGTTTCAATACGTTCCTAGAGAAAGACCAAGTTGAAAGATATTGTAAGCGCTGATGCGGACTAGGTCCGTAGTCCGAGGAGTGTCCTCACTGCTACACAGAAGGCTTACGTCTTTGATGCACCACTCGATGTGCAAACCCCTACAACGTCGTCTGTGGATGTTGTGAACACCTGACAGAAACATCCTGATGACTACTTGATAGTTTAGTGCACCATACTTTACGGCTTAGAATCGGGATTCCAATGACGTTTTCAACGCCATAGAACATATGAGATGTTCCAAGAGCTGAAATTGGGATTTCAGGCTCATGCCCGTGTTGAGAGGTGTGAGACCTCTGACAAGTTCTTTTGCCAACAAGATGGAGGAGAATAGCTCAGCTAGTGAGCATGTGCTCAGAATGTCTGGGTGCTACAATCACTTAAATCAAGTGGGAGTTAAACTTCCAGATAAGATAGTGATTGATAGAGTTCTCTAGCCACTATCACTAAGCTACTAGATCTTCATGATGAACTATGACATGCAAGGGATGGAGTTGATCCCGGAGCTGTTCGCGGTGCTTAAGACCGCAAAAGGTAGAAATCAAGAAGGAGCATCAAGTGTTGATGGTTTAATAAGACCACTGGTTTCAAGAAGGGCAAGGGCTAGAAGGGAAACTTCATGGATGGCAAATTAGTTGCCGCTCCAGTGAAGGAACCCAAGGTTGAACCCAAACCCGAGACTAAGTGCTTCTATTGTAAGGGGAACGGTCACTGGTAGCGGAATTACCCCAAATGCATGGTAGATAAGAAGGCTGGCAACTTCAACAAAGTATATACGTGTTATTAATGTGTACCTCGCTAGTACTCCTGGTAGCACCTGGGTATTGGATACCGGTTCAGTTGCTATTACTGGTGACTTGAAGCAAAAGCTACGGACTAAACGGAGACTGGCTAAGGGCGAGGTGACGATGTGTGTTGGAAGTGTTTCCAAAGTTGATGAGATCACCATCGCATGCTCCATCTGCCTTCGGGATTAGTATTGAACCTAGATAAATGTTATCAGGTGTCTACGTTGAGCATGAATATGATTAGATCATGTTCATTGCAATACGGTCATTCATTTAAGTTAGAGAATAATGGTTATTCTGTTTACATGAATGATACCTTTCATGGTCATGCACCCTATGTGAATGGTTCATTGAATCTCGGTCGTGGTAATACACATGTTCACGCCAAAGATGTAGAGTTAATAATGATAGTACCACTTTCTCGTGGCACTGTCGCTTAGGTCATATTGGCGTAAGATGCATGAAGAAACTCCATGTCAATGGATGTTTGGAGTCACTTGATTTTGAATCACTTGACACATGCGAGCCATGCCTCATGGGCAGGATGACTAAGACCCCGTTTCAGGTACAATGAAACGGGCAAGTGACTTGTTGGAAATCATGCATGCTGATGCGTGTGATCCAATGAGAATTGAAGCGTGTGGTGGACATCGCTATTTTCTCATCTTCACTGACGATTTGGGTAGATATAGGTATATCTACCTAATGAAGCACAAGTCTGAAACGTTTGAAAAGTTCAAGCGATTTCAGAGTGAAGTTAAGAATCATCATAACAAAGAAGATCATGTTCCTACGATCTGATCAAAAGGGGATTTTCTGAGTTATGAGTTTGGCAAATCACTTAAGACATTGTGGAATTGTTTCACAGTTGAAGCCACCTGGAACACCACAGTTGTAATGGTGTGTCCGGACGTCGTAATCGAACCCTATGAGATATGGTGTGATCTATGATGTCTCTTACCAATCTACCGTTTTCATTTTGAGGTTATGCGTTAGAGACAGCTGCATTCACTTTAGATAGGACACCATCTAAGTCCGTTGAGACGATGTCGTATGAGCATTGGTTTGGCAAGAAACCAAAGTTGTCATTTCTTAATGTTTGGGGCTGCGATGCTTAAGGCTTTAGCCGGAGAAGCTCGAACCCAAACCAGACAAACACATATTCATAGGATACCCAAAGTGACAGTTGGGTATACCTTCTATCTCAGATCCGAGGGCAAATTGTTTGTCGCTAAGAACGGGTCCTTTCTCGAGGAGTTTCTCTCGAAAGAATTGAGTGGGAGGAAGATAGAACTTGATGAGGTTGTCGAACCTTTACTTCAACCAGAGATTGATGCAACACAGAAAGATGTTTTCTGTGGCGCCTACGTCTGTTGAATAGGAAGTTAATGATAGTGATCATGAAGCTTCGGATCAAGTTGCTATCGAACCTCGTAGGTCGACAAGGATATGTACTACTCCTAAGTGGTACGGTAATCCTGTCTTAGACATCATGTTGTTAGACAACAGTGAACCTACGAGCTATGGAGAAGCGATGGTGGGCCCGTATTCCGACAAATGGTTAGAAGCCATGAAATCCGAGATAGGATCCATATATCAGAACAAAGTATGGACTTTGGTGGACTTGCCCGATGATCGGCAAGCCATTGAGATAAATGGATCTTTAAGAAGAAGACGGACGTGGGCGGTAATGTTACCGTCTATGAAGCTCGACTTGTGGGAAAGAGTCTTTTCACAAGTTCAAGGAGTTGACTACGATGAGAATTTCTCACCCGTAGCGATGCTTAAGTCCGTCGGAATCATGTTAGCATTAGCTGTATTTTTCGATTATGAAATCTTACAGATGGATGTCAAAACAAGTTTTCTTACCAGTTTCGTAAGAAAAGTTGTATGTGATACAATAAAAGGTTTTGTCGATCCTAAGGATGCTAAAAGGTATGCTGGCTCCAGCAATCCTTCTATGGACTAGAGCAAGCATCTCGGAATCAGAATATATGTTTTGATGGAGTGATCAAAGCTTTTAGGTTTATACAATGTTTGCTAGAAACTTGTATTTACAAGAAAGTGAGTGGGAGCACTACAATATTTCTGATAAGTATATGTGGATGACATATTGTTGATCTGAAATAATGTAGAATTTCTGGAAAGCATAAACGGTTGTTTGAAGAGTGATTTTCAAAGGAAGACCTGGATAAAGCTGCTTACATATTGGGCATCAAGATCTATAGAAATAGATCAAGACGCCTGATGATACTTTCAAAGAACGCACACCTTGACATGTTTTTGAAAGAGTTCAAAATAGATCAGTTAAAGAAGGGGTTCTTACCTGAGTTGTAAGGTGTGAAGTTGAGTAAGACTCAAAGCTTGACCACGACATAAGAAAGAGAAAGGACGAAGGTCGTCCCCTATGCTTTTGTCATAGGCTCTATACGGTATGCCATGCTGAAGTACCGCACCTGATGTGTGCCTTGCCACATGTCTGGCAAGAGGGTACAAAGGTGATCTAGGACTGGATCACTAGATAGCAGTCAAAATTATCCTTAGAGGAATAAGGAAATGTTTCTCGGTTATGGAGGTGATAAAGAGTTCGACGTAAAGAGTTACGTCGATGCAAGCTTAACACCTATCCGGATAGCTCTGAGTAGAGATACCGAATACGTATAATGGAGCAACAATTTGGAATAGCTCCAAGTGGAACGTGGTAGCAGCATCTACGATATGACATAAAGTTTTGTGAAATACATAGGGATCTAAATATGGCAAGACCCGTTGACTACAACCTCTCTCACAAGCATAACATGATCAAACCCAGAACTCTTTGAGTGTTTATCACATAGTGATGTGAACTAGATCATTGAGTCTAGTAGACTCTTGGATGTTGGTCACATGGCGATGTGACCTGTAAGTCTTAATCACATGGCGATGTGAACTAGATTATTGACTCTAGTGCAAGTGGGAGACTGTTGGAAATATGCCCTAGAGGCAATAATAAATTGGTTATTATTATATTTCCTTGTTCATGATAATCGTTTATTATCCATGCTAGAATTGTATTGATAGGAAACTCAGATACATGTGTGGATACATAGACAACACCATGTCCCTAGTAAGCCTCTAGTTGGCTAGCTCGTTGATCAATAGATGGTTACGGTTTCCTGACCATGGACATTGGATGCCGTTGATAACGGGATCACATCATTAGGAGAATGATGTGATGGACAAGACCCAATCCTAAGCCTAGCACAAATATCATGTAGTTCGTATGCTAAACCTTTTCTAATGTCAAGTATCATTTCCTTAGACCATGAGATTGTGCAACTCCCGGATACCGTAGGAGTGCTTTGGGTGTGCCAAATGTCACAACGTAACTGGGTGGCTATAAAGGTTCACTACAGGTATCTCCGAAAGTGTCTGTTGGGTTGGCACGAATCGAGATTGGGATTTGTCACTCCGTGTAAACGGAGAGGTATCTCTGGGCCCACTCGGTAGGACATCATCATAATGTGCACAATGTGATCAAGGAGTTGATCACGGGATGATGTGTTACAGAACAAGTAAAGAGACTTGCCGGTAACGAGATTGAACAAGGTACCGGGATACCGACGATCGAATCTCGGGCAAGTATCGTACTGCTAGACAAAGGGAATTGAATACGGGATTGATTGAATCCTCGACATCGTGGTTCATCCAATGAGATCATCGTGGAACATGTGGGATCCAACATGGGTATCCAGATCCCGCTGTTGGTTATTGGCCGGAGAGGTGTCTCGGTCATGTCTGCATGGTTCCCGAACCCGTAGGGTCTACACACTTAAGGTTCGATGATGCTAGGGTTATAGGGAAAGTATGTACGCGGTTACCGAATGTTGTTTGGAGTCCCGGATGATATCCCGGACATCATGAGGAGTTCCAGAATGGTCCGGAGGTAAAGATTTATATATGGGAAGTCCTGTTTTGGTCACCGGAAAAGTTTCGGGTCTATCGGTAACGTACTGGGACCACCGGGAGGGTCCCGGGGGTCCACCAGGTGGGGCTACCTGCCCCAGAGGGCTGCGTGGGCCAAGTGTGAGAGGGGACCAGCCCCAGGTGGGCTGGTGCGCCCCCCCACCAGGGCCCAAGGCGAAGAGAGAAGGGAAAAGGGGGAAACCCTAGGCTCAGATGGGCCTAAGGCCCACCTAGTGGTGCGCCCCCCCTCTCTCCCCCCTTGGCCGCCCCCTAGATGGGATCTAGGGCTGGCCGCCACCCCTAGCGGTGGAAACCTAGGTGGGGGCGCAGCCCCTCCCCTCCCCCTATATATACTTGAGGTATGGGGCTGCCCAACACGTGTGATTTGCTCTCCCTGTTGGCGCAGCCCTACCTTTCTCCCTCCTCGTCTCTCGTAGTGCTTGGCGAAGCCCTGCTGGAGTCCCGCGCTCCTCCACCACCACCACGCCGTTGTGCTGCTGCTGGATGGAGTCTTCCCCAACCTCTCCTTCTCCCCTTGCTGGATGAAGGCATAGGAGATGCCACCGGGCTGTACGTGTGTTGAACACGGAGGTGCCGTCCATTCGGCACTAGGACATCGGTGATTTGGATCACGACGAGTACGACTCCATCAACCCCGTTCACTTGAACGCTTCCGCTTAGCGATCTACAAGGGTATGTAGATGCACTCTCCTTCCCCTCGTTGCTAGATTACTCCATAGATTGATCTTGGTGATGCGTAGAAAATTTTAAATTTCTGCTACGATCCCCAACAGACTTGTGTCTGGAGCACAGATATATCACTCTGTCTAGCCGGAAGATTTTGTTCAGTAGGCGATTTGGACGAGATTACCTTGACAACCAACCTAGAATTACGCAGGAAGGTGCTTTTGCACTATTAGTGGAGAGATACTGACGCACTGCAGCAAGAGGTGACATTGTTGTCGGTGTCAAAACCGGCTAATCTCGGGTAGGCGGTCCCAAACTGTGTGTCTGAGGATCAAAGGTAACAGGAGGCAGGGGACACAATGCTTACCCAGGTTCGGTCCCTCTTAATGGAGGTAATACCCTACTTCCTGTTTGTTTGACTTTGATGAGTATAGGGGTTACAAGAGTTGATCAACCTCGAGATCGTACTGGCTAAACCCTAGATGTCTAGCCTGTATGATTATGATTGCATCTATGGACTAAACCCTCCGGTTTATATAGACACCAGAGGGGCCTAGGGTTGTACAAAGTCAGTTTACAAAGAAAGGAATCTTCACATCCGAACTCCTGATGACCCACAAGTATAGGGGATCTATTGTAGTCCTTTCGATATGTAAGAGTGTTGAAACCAACGAGGAGCAGAAGGAAATGATAATCAGTTTTCAGAAAGGTATTCTCTACAAGCACTGAAATTATCGGTAACAGATAGTTTTGTGATAAGGTAATTTGTAACGGGTTAATAAGGTGCAGCAAGATGGTTCAATCCTTTTTGTAGCAAAGGACAATCCTGGACAAACTCTTATATAAAGGAAAGTGCTCCCAAGGACACATGGGGATTGTCGTCAAGCTAGTTTTCATCACCCTCATTTGATTCGCGTTCGATACTTTGATAATTTGGTATGTGGGTGGACCGGTGCTTGGGTACTGCTCTTCCTTGGACAAGCATCCCACTTATTATTAACCCCTATTGCAAGCATCCGCGACTACAAAAGAAGTATTAAGGTAAACCTAACCATAGCATGAAACATATGGATCCAAATCAGCCCTTACGAAGCAACACATAAACTAGGGTTTAAGCTTCTGTCACTCTAGCAACCCATCATCTACTTATTACTTCCCAATGCCTTCCCCTAGGACCAAACAATGGTGAAGTGTCATGTACTCGACGTCCACATGACACCACTAGAGGAAAGACAAAATACATCTCATCAAAATATCGAATGAATACCAAATTCACATGACTACTTATAGCAAGACTTCTCCCATGTCCTCAGGAACAAACGTAACCACTCACAAATCATATTCATGTTCATAATTAGAGGGGTATTAATATGCATAAAGGATCTGAACATATGATCTTCCACCAAATAAACCAACTAGCATCAACTACAAGGAGTAATCGACACTACCAGCAACCCACAGGTACCAATCTGAGGTTTCGAGACAAAGATTGGATACAAGAGATGAACTAGGGTTTGAGATGAGATGGTGCTGGTGAAGATGTTGATGGAGATTGGCCCCCTCCCGATGAGAGGATCGTTGGTGATGACAATGGTGATGATTTCCCCCTCCCGGAGGGATGTTTCCCCGGCAGAACAGCTCCGCCGAAGCCCTAGATTGGTTCCGCCAAGGTTCCGCCTCGTGGCGGCGGAGTTTTGTCCCGAGAGCTTGCTTATGACTTTTTTTCCAGGGCGAAAGACTTCATATAGCCAAAGATGGGCACCGGGGGCCTGCCAGGGGGCCCACGAGGCAGGGGGCGCGCGCAGGGGGTAGGGCGCGCCCCCCACCCTCGTGGATGGTGGGTGGCCCCCCTCTGGTGCTTCCTTCACCTAATATTTTTATATATTCTAAAACCGACTTTCGTGGAGTTTCAGGACTTTTGGAGCTATGCAGAATAGGTCTCTAATATTTTCTCCTTTTCCAGCCCAGAATTCCAGCTGCCGGCATTCTCCCTTATCATGTAAACCTTGTAAAATAAGAGAGAATGGGCATAAGTATTTTGACATAATGTATAATAACAACCCATAATGCAATAAATATCGATATAAAAACATGATGCAAAATGGACGTATCTACTCCCCCAAGCTTAGACCTCGCTTGTCCTCAAGCGGAAGCCGATATCGAAAAATATGTCCACATGTTTAGAGATAGAGGTGTCGATAAAATAAAATACGGACATGAGGGCATCATGATCATTCTTATAACAGCAACATATATATATATATATTGTCATATGATTTCTTATGCTAAAGTAACAATTCATTCACAATTTCAACTATGAATCATAAACTTCATTGAAAACTAACAAACTATAATCTCAGTCATTGAAGCAATTGCAATTTATCATAATATCGGAAAGAGTCAATATAAGAGCTTTTCAGCAAGTCCACATACTAAACTATCATTTAGTCTTTCACATTGAATAAAAACTATAAGAGTCAATATAGGCATCCAAGATGGGTATAATAAAAACTATCATAGAAAGTGCATTGAATACTATGAGAAGTTTGGTACTTGATAATTGTTTTGAGATATGAGGATGGTGACATTAAAGTTGTGCTAGTTGAGTAGTTGTGAATTTGAGAAATACTTGTGTTGAAGATTGCAAGTCCCGTAGCATGCACGTATGGTAACCGTTGTGTAACAAATTTGAAACATGAGGTGTTATTTGATTGTCTTCCTTATGAGTGGCGGTCGGGGACGAGCGATGGTCTTTTCCTACCAATCCATCCCCCTAGGAGCATGTGCATAATGCTTGGTTTTTTATGACTTGTAGATTTTTGCAATAAGTATGTGAGTTCTTTATGACTAATGTTGAGTCCATGGATATACGCACTCTCACCCTTCCATCATTGCTAGCCTCTTCAGTACTGTGCATAGCCCTTTCTCACCTTGAGAGTTGGTGCAAACTTCGCCGGTGCATCCAAACACCGTGATATGATACACTCTATCACACATAAACCTCCTTATACCTTCCTCAAAACAGCCACCATACCTACCTATTATGGCATTTCCATAGCCATTCCGAGATATATTGCCATGCAACTTTCCACTGTTTCATTTATGACACGCTTCATCATTGTCATATTGCTTTGCATGATCATGTAGTTGACATCGTATTTGTGGCAAAGCCACCATGCATAATTTATCATACATGTCACTCTTGATTCATTGCCCTTCCCGGTACACCGCCGGAGGCACACATATAGAGTCATATTTTGTTCTAGTATCGAGTTGTAATCATTGAGTTGTAAATAAATAGAAGTGTGATGATCATCATTAATAGAGCATTGTCCCCAAAAAAGAGAAAGGCCAAATAAAAAAAAGAAAGGCCCAAAAAAGAAAAAAAGAAGAGAAAAAAAAGAAGAAGAAAAGGGACAATGCTACTATCCTCTTTTTACACACTTGTGCTTCAAAGTAGCACCATGATCTTTATGATGGAGAGTCTCTTGTTTTGTCACTTTCATATACTAGTGGGAATTTTTCATTATAGAACTTGGCTTGTATATTCCAACAATGGGCTTCCTCAAATGCCCTAGGTCTTCGTGAGCAAGCAAGTTGGATGCACACCCACTTAGTTTCTTTTGTTGAGCTTTCATACATTTGTAGCTCTAGTGCATCCGTTGCATGGCAATCCCTACTCCTTGCATTGACATGAATTGATGGGCATCTTCCTAGCCCGTTGATTAGCCACGTCGATGTGAGACTTTCTCCTTTTTTGTCTTCTCCACATAACCCCATCATTATATTCTATTCCACCCATAGTGCTATATCCATGGCTCACGCTCATGTATTACATGAAAGTTGAATTTTTTTGAGATTACTAAAGTATGAAACAATTGCTTGGCTTGTCATCGGAGTTGTGCATGATGAGAGCATTCTTGTGTGACGAAAATGGAGCATGACCAAACTATATGATTTTGTAGGGATGAACTTTCTTTTGCCATGTTATTTTGAGAAGACATGATTGCTTAGTTAGTATGCTTGAAGTATTATTATTTTAATGTCAATATTAAACTTTTGTCTTGAATCTTTCAGATCTGAACATTCATGCCTCAATAAAGAAAATTACATTGAGAATTATGCTAGGTAGCATTCCACATCAAAAATTCTGTTTTTATCATTTACCTACTCGAGGACGAGCATGAATTAAGCTTGGGGATGCTTGATACGTCTCCAACGTATCTATAATTTTTGATTGTTCCATGCTATTATATTATCTGTTTTGGATGTTAATGGGCTTATTTATACACTTCTATATTATTTTTGGGACTAACCTACTAACCCAAGGCCCAGTGCAAATTGTTGTTTTTTTGCCTATTTCAGTGTTTGCAGAAAAGGAATATCAAACGGAATCCAAATGGAATGAAACCTTCGGGAGAGTTATTTTTGGAACAAACGTGATCCAGGGGACTTGGAGTAGACGTCAAGAAAGAAACGAGGTGGCCACAAGACAGGGAGGTGTGCCTGCCCCCCTGGGCGCGCCCCCACCCTCGTGGGCCCCTCGCAGCTCCACCGACCTACTTCTTCCTCCTATATATATATATCCATATACCCCGAAAACATCCAGGAGCACCACAAAACCCTATTTCCATCGCTGCAACCTTCTGTACCCAAGAGATCCCATCTTGGGGCCTTTTCCAGAGCTCTGCCGGAGGGGCAGTTGATCATAGAGGGCTTCTACATCAACACCATAGCCTCTCCGATGATGTGTGAGTAGTTTACCACAGACCTTCGGGTCCATAGTTATTAGCTAGATGGCTTCTTCTCTCTCTTTGGATCTCAATACAAAGTTCTCCTTGATCTTCTTGGAGATCTATTTGATGTAATGCTTTTTGCGGTGTGTTTGTCGAGATCCGATGAATTGTGGGTTTATGATCAAGTTTATCTATGAACAATATTTGATTCTTCTCTGAAATCTTTTATGTATGATTGGTTATCTTTGCAAGTCTCTTCGAATTATCAGTTTGGTTTGGCCTACTAGATTGATCTTTCTTGCAACGGGAGAAGTGCTTAGCTTTGGGTTCAATCTTGCGGTGTCCTTTCGCAGTGACAGCAGGGGCAGCAAGGCACATATTGTATTGTTGCCATTGAGGATAAAAAGATGGGGTTTATATCATATTGCTTGAGTTTATCCCTCTACATCATGTCATCTTGCCTAATGCGTTACTCTGTTCTTATGAACTTAATACTCTAGATGCATGCTGGATAGCGGTCGATGTGTGGAGTAATAGTAGTAGATGCAGAATCGTTTCGGTCTACTTGTCGCGGACGTGATGCCTATATATATGCTCATGCCTAGATATTCTCATAATTATGCACTTTTATATCAATTGCTCGACAGCAATTTGTTCACCCACCGTAATACTTATGCTATCTTGAGACAAGCCACTAGTGAAACATATGGCCCCGGGTCTATCTTTTATCATATAAGTTTCCAATCTATTTTATTTTGCAATCTTTACTTTCAATCTATATCATAAAAATACCAAAAATATTTATCTTATTATTATTATCTCTATCAGATCTCACTCTCGTAAGTGACCGTGAAGGGATTGACAACCCCTTTATCGCGTTGGTTGCGAGGTTCTTATTTGTTTGTGTAGGTAAGAGGGACTTGCGTGTAGTCTCCTACTGGATTGATACCTTGGTTCTCAAAGACTGAGGGAAATACTTATGCTACTTTGCTGCATCACCCTTTCCTCTTCAAGGGAAAACCAACGCAGTGCTCAAGAGGTAGCAGCGAGCTAGCCAACTATCTTCTCCCACGCAAAAGCGGGTCATAAGTGCGGTAAGGGCTGCCATGGACTTCGGCTTTTCTTGGCTGAGGTGTCGGGCGAGCCACTCGTCTCGGACGTTGTGTTTAAAGGCCGCGAGGGCTTCGGCGTCCGGACAGACCACAATTTGGTTCTTTTTAATTAAGAACCTGGTCCATATCTTCCGGGTTGATTCTCTGGGTTGCTGGACTATGTGACTAAGGTCATCGCGGTTGGAGGCCGAACATAGGTTCCTTGGAAGTTGTCTCTAAAGGCACCCTCCAAGTCTTCCCAGCTGCCGATATAGTTTACTGGGAGGCTGTTTAACCAGTGCCGTGCTGGTCCCTTTAATTTTGGAGGGAGGTATTTGATGGCATGGAGATCATCACCGCGGGCCATGTGAGTATGGAGAAGAAAATCTTCGATCCATACTGCGGGATCTGTAGTACCATCATATGATTTAATGTTCACGAGTTTAAACCCTTTGGGGAACTGGTGCTCCATCCCTCATCGATGAAGCACAAGGGGTGTGCGGCGCCTCTGTATCGGGTGATGTCGCGGCAGAGCTCGGATGAAGTCTGAATGCGGTTTTTGGCCCGGGTGGAGTTGTGCCTATCTCGCAAGGCCTGATGGCTGTCCTCTCGCATTGGAGCATGCCCCCTTGACCCATAGATTGATCTTGTCTGACCGGTTCTATTGTCTAGGTCCTTGCGTAGGTCATAGGTATAGCCCGAGTTCGCTGCCTCCCTGCCTCGACTGCGGGGTGGCACGGGCTGGTGTTTGGCGTAAGTGGCCGGTCTGTCCCATCCACGTGGTGGTCGGTCAGGTTCGTCAACGGGTTTATACTTTGACAGTATTGGCTCAAAGGCCTCGTCGTCAAATTGTGATAGCAGCTTGCACTTCAGGTAGCTCTTGGTTGGCCATTCGAGGCCATATTCCTCGGCTGTCAGGACTTTAGTCCATCTGTCATTGAGCGTATCCTGTTCGGCTTGGAGTTGCTGCTGCTTCTTTTTTAGGTTTCTCGCAGTGCCGATTAGCCAGCGCTTAAAGCACTCTTGTCCGAGGGGTTCCTCCGGCATGATAAAGTCTTCGTCACCGAGGCTCACGTCCTCTTCGGAGATTGGTAGGAAGTTACTATCCTCCAAGTCCTCGTTCCCGACTGGATCGTCGGGGTTAACTTGTCCATCCTCCCAATCATCCTGTTCGGATGCTGGCTCGACGGGGTCTTCGGGGTCTTCGGCATTCTTCGGAGTGTTATTGTCTTTGGTGCCGGTATTGTTGTCTTTTTCATGATGCAATTTTGAGCGGCGCCGTTGACGTCGACGCTTTGGAGGTGCTTCAGCAGGTTTGTCCTCTGCCGGATCCTTCTTGCCGCCGTTGTCATCCTCTTTGGGTGTGTCTACCATGTACACGTCGTATGTGGAGGTGGCCGTCCAACGTCCGGTAAACGGAGGGTCTTGGCCTTGTCCGTCTCCGGCATCGTCGTCCATGCCATCGATTTCTTCGGAGGCGTAGTCCAGCATATCGGTTAAGTCTTCAAAAGTGGCTATGAAGTGGGTGGTGGGTGGGATGTAAAATTCCCCGCTCTCAGCCCCTAGTCCGGGCTAGGTGTAATTCAGAAGCGATTCCTCTGCAATGGCAAGGGATCGCATTAAGTCCAGAGCCTCGTTTAGGAGCGAGGTTTGGACTGGGAAGCGAGAGTCCACGGGGGCGCTCGGGGTGAGAGCCTCCTGGCCACGCTCGCTTGACGTGGACTTTGAGAATTCGGGTCTGGAGTCCGAGGGGGAGTCCGGCACTTTAGCGACAAGGGGAGCCCGGTTCATCTTCGGGTCTGCCGATGACGTAATCCCCTCCAGATCTCTGGCAACAAGTTCCATAACTGCAGGAAGTCCAGCGGGCTCTAAACTCCCGTCTTCGGACCTGGTAGTCTGCTTTGGATCTAAGGCCAGAGCAGCGGTCGGGGCCGCTAAGCCTTCGAAGATGAAGTCTCCTCGGATATCAGCGACATAGTTTAGATTTCCAAAACTAATGACCAGGGGCCTAGCTGCCGATCTGCTCAAGGTGGCCAGTCGAGTTGGCACGTAGTGCGAAGTCGCCGAATACAAAAATTTGTACGGGGAGGAAAGTCTCCCCCGATACGGCATCGTTGTGGATGATCGAACAAGCCATCAAACCTTTTGTCGATAGCACAGAGGAACTCTCAATGAAAGCACCAATGTCGGTGTCAAAACCGGCTGATCTCGGGTAGGGGGTCCCGAACTGTGCGTCTGAGGATTGAAGGTAACAGGAGGCAGGGGACACGATGTTTACCCAGGTTCGGGCCCTCTTTGTAACGCCCCGAGACCGATGTGCCACGTGTCTTCTAGTTATTCGCTGTGTCACCTTGTCATTGCTTGCTTGTCATGCATTTCATATCTTGTCATCATGTGCATTTCATTTGCATACATGTTCGTCTCATGCATCCGAGCATTTTCCCCGTTGTCCGTTTTGCAATCCGGCGCTCCTATGTCACCCGGTGCCCCTTTCTACCTCTTTTCGTGTGCGAGTGTTAAATGTTTTCGGATTGGACCGAGACTTGTCATGTGGCCTTGGTTTACTACCAGTAGACCGCCTGTCAAGTTTCGTACTATTTGGACTTCGTTTGATACTCCAACGGTTAACCGAGGGACCGAAAAGGCCTCGTGTGTGTTGCAGCCCAACACCCTTCCAATTTAGCCCAAGACCCACCAAAAACCCCTCTGTCGTCTAGAGCGTTCGATCACGATCGCGTGGCCGCAAACCGCACTCCATTTGGAGCTTCCTAGCTCCCTCTACCTAGAAATAGGTGTCTCCCCCTCCATTTTCGCGGATGAATCCTAAATTTTCCCTCCACGCCGCGCCGGACATGTCTGACTCCGCGCCGGACGTGTCCAGCCGCCGCCCTGTCCTATCCTGTCGTGCCAAGTGTCAGCCGCGCCTCCCCCGCCGCCGCGGCCCGCCGGGGCCCGGATCGGGCCCTCCCGGCCCGGGACGCCGCCGCCGCCATCCGCGGGCGCCCGAGTCCCGCGCCGCCGCCCGCCTTCAGCGCCGACCACCGCGCGCCTCCCACCGCCGTTTCGCCTCCGCCGCAAGCTCGCCGTGCCGCCGCGTCATCCTGTCGGCGACCCCACGCCTCGCCGCTGCACTCGCCACCGGCCGCTGCACCGCGCCGCACTCTGCCGCCTTCCGCCGCCCCGCCGCGCTGCTAGCTCGCCGCGCCGCCCCCGCGTCGCCGGACGTCCGCTTCCGCCGCCACGTCGTCTCCGGTCATCTCCTCCAGCGAGATCTGGTGGATCGGGACGAGATCGACCGAGATCTCATCCAAACGCCGCGCCCCGCGCCTAGATCTCGTCGTCCCGCTTCTCCTCGTCCGCCCGTTGACTTTTTCCGCGGGGTAATATTTCTCTAAGTCCCCAGATGTGTATATTTTTATGCAATCTTCGTTGCATCATAACTCTGCACCCGTTGCTCCGATTCGTGCGTGTAGCATATCAAAATGTTAGTCTCGAAGAGTACATCATTTCATCTCATTGCATAATTTTCATTTGAGCTCATCTTGATTCCCGAAATGCTGTTGGAAGAGGGATATGTGATGATTATGTCAGATCTGTTTCAGCAAATGGCCTTTTATCATTTTTGCCATGATTAATGTGTGCATGCTATGATCCTGAGCTCTACATGTGTTTTGTTATATGCCATGCCATCTTTACAGGGGTGTATGCCATGTATTTTTGTGATCTTTGTGGTGACTAGCACAAGCATGCAAAGTAGCTTCCCTCAGTGATGCTGATTTCAGGGACTTAGAATTTCACTAAGTCCTTGTCCTGATTTGCTTTTATGCCATATGTTCATGTTGTTACGTAGTGATCCGTGCCTCTTTTGAGGATGATCAGTAAGGATGTTTTGTTAACATTGTGGTGCTCTATCCATCCATGTCTTTGTTTGCAATTATGGAGCACCCTAGCTTGAGTCAATCGAGCTCTACTTTTGCTATAAAATGATCCTGGCAGATTGTTGACATGTTTAGCGATATTGCCGAGGATGTTGCTATCGATCCGTGCATGCTATGTTATCGTTCTTGCCATGTCTAGCTCCTATGTCATGTCTTCTTGATGGATGTATGCTTACCTTGTCATGCAATGCTCTATAGTGAGTGCATCGAGCTCGTAAACATGCCTACTCGTTAACTGTTTTTGCATGCTCCAGTTTTTCACTAAGTCTGAATCTATTTATGTTTTTGCAATGTTCACATGCTTGCAAATGTATTTTCTGATCCATTTTGGCTCAAGGTCACTAAGGGACTTTTGTTACATGCTTTGAGTAGCTTCATGCCATGCCTTTTTTGCCTTGTTATGTTCCTGTAGCATGTAGTTTTCATGCTCTAAAGTGTGCTTCCTGATGATAAATTCCAGACTTGTGTTAATTTCACCAAGTCTGAAAAACCTGTTATCTTTTGCACTTTTGCCATGCTTGTTTGAACCTGTTAATGGATGAATTAGCCGCTGCTCAGTGTTCATCTTTTGTCAAGCATCATAATTGGATCTCTGCCATGCATTTTGTTGTTGCGTTTGAGTGCAGTAGCTTATTTATCTTGATGCATTTAGAAGGCGAGTTGCTGTTTATCGTAGACCGATGCCATATTTGTTTTGCTTGCCATTTCCAAACCGTGCATCCGATTCCGGTGATCTTTATATCAATTTCGACCGAAATCAACTCCTCTTACCAATGGCACTCTTGTATTTCCAAGTTGAGGCCAGGTTCAATCATTCCTTTCCGAATCATGCATATGCATCGCCGCGTCCCACATATCATGCCTTGTTTATGTGTTGGTTGTTTACTATGTTGTGTGCTTCTTTCCGGTGTTGCTTCTTCGGGTTGGTTCCGATAACGTCGCATTTGTGAGGATCCATTCGTCTACGTCCGTTTGTCTTCTTCATGGACTCGTTCTTCTTCCTTGCGGGATCTCAGGCAAGATGACCATACCCTCGAAATCACTTCTATCTTTGCTTGCTTGATTGCTCGCTCTTTTGCTATGCATATGCTACGATACCTACCACTTGCTTATCATGCCTCCTATATTGCCATGTTCAGCCTCTAACCCATCTTGTCCTAGCAAACCGTTGTTTGGCTATGTTATCGCTTTGCTTAGCCCCTCTTATAGCGTTGTTAGTTGCAGGTGAAGATGAAGTTTGTTCCTTGTTGGAACATGGAGATGTTGTTCCTTGTTGGAACATGTTTTATTGTTGGGATATCAAAATATCTCTTATTTAATTAATGCACCTATATACTTGGTAAAGGGTGAAAGGCTCGGCCTTATGCCTGGTGTTTTGTTCCACTCTTGCCGCCCTAGTTTCCGTCATATCGGTGTTATGTTCCCGGATTTTGCGTTCCTTACGCGGTTGGGTGATAATGGGAACCCCTTGACAGTTCGTCTTGAATAAAACTCCTCCAGCAAGGCCCAACATTGGTTTTACCATTCGCCACCTAGCATTTTATTTTCCCTTGGGTTTCCGGAGCCCAAGGGTCATCTTTATTAAACCCCCGAGCCAGTGCTCCTCTGAGTGTTGGTCCAAACTATAGTCCTTTGCTGCGCCCCCTCGGGGAAACTCGAGGTTTGGTTTTAGCTATACGGAGCGCTCATCCGGTGTGCCCTGAGAATAAGATATGTGCAGCTCCTATCGGGATTTGTCGGCAGAGCGGGTGGCTTTGCTGGTCTTGTTTTACCTGTCGAAATGTCTTGTAGCCGGGATTCCGAGTCTGATCGGGTCTTCCCGCTAGAAGGAATATCCTTCGTTGACCGTGAGAGCTTGTGATGGGCTAAGTTGGGACACCCCTGCAGGGATTTGAACTTTCGAAAGCCGTGCCCGCGGTTATGGGCAGATGGGAATTTGTTAATGTCCGGTTGTAGAGAACTTGACACTTGACCTTAATTTAAATCAACCACGTGTGTAGCCGTGATGGTCTCTTTTCGGCGGTGTCCGGGAAGTGAACACGGTGTTGGAGTTATGCTTGACGTAAGTAGTTTTGGATCACTTCTTGATCATACTTTCTCGCTCGTGCTTTGCCTTCTCTTCTCGCTCTCATTTGCGTATGTTAGCCACCAAATATGCTAGTCGTTTGCTGCAGCTCCACCTCATACCTTTTCCCTACCTATAAGCTTAAATAGTCTTGATCGCGAGGGTGTGAGATTGCTGAGTCCCTGTGGCTCACAGATACTTCCAAAACCAGTTTCATGTCCCGACGATTACCGTGCAGGTGACGCAACCCAGCTCAAGGAGGAGCTTGTTGAAGATTGTGTTCGTAGTCTTGTTTCGTTTCTAGTTGATCAGTAGTGGAGCCCAGTATAGGTCAATCGGGGACCTTGTCGCATTTGGGGTTGTTCTCTGTTTTGGTTCCGTAGTCAGACCTTAATTGTTTTTGGATGTCGTAATGCTTTATTCATGCATTGTGTGAAGTGGCGATTGTAAGCCAACTATGTATCCCTTTCTCTTATGTATTACTTGGGTTGTGTGAATATTACCTCACTTGCGACATTGCTTTCAATGCGGTTATGCCTCTAAGTCGTGCTTCGACACGTGGGAGATATAGCCGCATCGAGGGCGTTACAAGTTGGTATCAGAGCCTTCCCCTACCTTAGGAGCCCCCTGCTTGATTGTTGGCGTTGTTGAGTCTAGAAAAATGTTTTGAGTCATTTAGAATTATATATATCGGAGAGTAGGACTTCTTTTTACTCCTCAGTCCCTTCGTCGCTCTGGTGAGGCATCCTGACGTAGAGTTTTGACTCTTCTCTTCTCAAATTTCACGATTTTTTGTAGGATCATGCGGTTATTTCCGGCTTATTCTGCGAGCCAATCCTTTGTTTGTTTTGAGTTGTGGTATTCGAGTTGCTTCGAAGTCAAGTATCGATTCCATACCTTTCCTAAGTGGTGTTCTCATACTCCTATGTGAATACTAATCCTTCTTGATCATCGAGATTGTCATGACAATCCTTTTCAACCGGCGTGTTTCTCTTCAAGTGGATCCGATCTTTTCAACATCCGCAAGATCAACTCAAGTCTTCTCAAAGTTGTTTATTTCTTCCGTCCTAAGCTGTCTTTGTTTTCCCACCCTCCCACCCTTTTTCTTCGAGGACTCGGATTTCTTAATCAAGTATCCATCTTATGGATGTGAAGTTTCTTAAGTCTTTTCTTTCAATGTTCTTACCCGGTGGTTCTCGTGAAGATGCTATGCAAATTCATCATCCTTCTTTCCTTTCTTCTCCGGTGGTTTTCAAGTCAAGCTTTCGGTGTTGATCATATTCCCTTTTCCTCGCTTCAAATGCTTTCTCATGCCGGTGCACCTCTTAATCATCCATCTCTCGCTACTCAATCATTCCGGAGTACTCAAGATATCTCGAAGATTCGTGTTTCCAATTTACAGCCCCTCAAGCTCTTTCGAGGTTGTTATCTCATTCAAGCCATTTAATTCAACCGGTGCTATCTCTCTTTCAAGTAATCGTTCTACGGTGTTTCTTTTGAGTGGGCCCTAACCCACAGGTCCTTTTCCAGGATCTTACCCGACTCTTCTCGTTCTCCCGGAGTTACCATCAAATTCTTTCGAAGTTTGTCGTAAGAATGAATTTTTCATCAGTCAGATGTGTTTCTCCAAGATCTTTCACATTATTTTCATCATTGTATCAACCTCTATGCTTTTGATTCTTCCGGAGTGTCTAAACAATTCTTGGTGGTGTTTCTCGTCGTCATTCTCAGATTTTGAAGGCCGAAGAAGAGTTCCTACTAAATCCTCATCCGTTCTCTTGAAGATTCATGGCTCTAGCTTCGTGCTATCCTCTCATAATTATTTTAGATTGTGAGAATTATTTTCATCTATCCGGAGCATTTCATGAGTTGTTTCCATTTCTTTACTCCGAAGCCCATCATTTCAGAAATTTACTCATTCTCAGCTTTCAGCTATTGTTCTCCAAATCATACCGGTGCATCATTCAAGTATTCTCTTATCAGCTCGTGATCTATTCGTTCTCATGTTTCTAAATTCCCGCAAGTATCTTCATTCGTTTTCCAATTCTTTTCGGTGATTTGTGCTTTTGCTACTCCTTTGTTCAATTCTTACGGTGGTTCTTCCAAGATTTTCTCTTCTTGCGGTATCATATCGATTCATTCGTTCCTTCCAATCCTACCGGTGGTCCATTGAGTTTGTGCAATATCTCTCTTAATCCTTTTCAACGAGAATAAGTAGTATGCCAAATCCATTGCTTGTCATCAATTTAAATTGGTGAAGGGGATGCATAACGTAATTCTTATTATTGTTTCATCCAACTGGTCTAATTTCTTCTTTCCGAAGTGGTTCATCATATCACAGTCTCGGTTCGAGATGCTTTATATTTATTCCGGAGTTCCAAGCTTCACTTTATCTCATCGTAAAGCTCCATCTAATCATTGCAAGGTTTCAATCTTATTCTTTTCATCCTTCTTTCATTTGTTCATTCTTTTTGTTTACCGGAGTTCTTCATGAAGGTTCTACATGATGGTTCATTAAGGATTTAAATTCCTTCTCGAAGTGTTCATCGAGATTCTTTTCTAAGGAGCTCAAGTTTCTTCATCTTGCAATCCAAAGTGCAATTCTTTCAACCGTATCATTTGAGGCGGTATTATGTCATTCTTGATAATTTGAGTTCATGTTTCATGATTCACTTGTTGTTAAGAATGAGGTATTTTAAATCCATCAATCTCTTCATTGGAGTTATCTTGGGTTATATTTCACCTAAAGCCTTCCCTAAGGATTGTTGCTATTGTGGTGCTCTCAAATGATCCAAGTTCTTCATTTATCCTTCCGGTGAAGTAGTTTCTCGTCTCCTTATTCTTATCAATCCAATCTTGTTTTCGTTAGTGGCAGAATTTCACCCTAAGTTTTGAGATGTTTTCATAAGCCCACAAGCAGCCTTTTGTTTTCGTTGTTCATTTTCCAACAACTCCATTATAACCTTCTTGGAAGGGTGCTCTCCAAGCTCTTTGGTGGTAAAAGTTGTCATTTTCTTCTCCATCCTTTCATTCCAACGATCTATCTTCTATTTCTTTCTTCCGGAGGCATTGTGATGTTGTTCTCTTCAAACCTTCTTCTTGTTCTTGTCAGGATCTTGTTCTTTTCATGCTTATCCATTTAACCGGAGTGTTGTGCCCTTTTACTCAAGTTTTTTTCGTCTTATCAAGTTTCATATCTCTTTTCTATCGGAGTGCTGCCCGAAGTTGTTCTTCCTTGTTCCTCTTTTCTAACGGGGTGTTTTCAACTTCATTCATCTCTGTTGTATTCTTTTCTCCAAATGGCTTAACCTTTCAAGGTTCATTGGTTTCATTCGTTTGTCAAAGAAGCAACTTAGTTTTACCTCTTTTTTCTCTTCCGTTTTCCCTCCGGTGCCATTCTAGATCTCGGGACGAGATCCTCTCGTAGTGGTGGAGTGTTGTAACGCCCCGAGACCGATGTGCCATGTGTCTTCTAGTTATTCGCTGTGTCGCCTTGTCATTGCTTGCGTGTCATGCATTTCATATCTTGTCATCATGTGCATTTCATTTGCATACATGTTCGTCTCATGCATCCGAGCATTTTCCCCGTTGTCCGTTTTGCAATCCAGCGGTCCTATGTCACCCGGTGCCCCTTTCTACGTCTTTTCGTGTGCGGGTGTTAAACGTTTTCGGATTGGACCGAGACTTGTCATGCGGCCTTGGTTTACTACCGGTAGACCGCCTGTCAAGTTTCGTACCATTTGGACTTCATTTGATACTCCAACGGTTAACCGAGGGACCGAAAAGGCCTCGTGTGTGTTGCAGCCCAACACCCTTCCAATTTGGCCCAAAACCCACCAAAAACCCCTCCGTCGTCTAGAGTGTTCGATCACGATCGCGTGGCCGCAAACCGCACTCCATTTGGAGCTTCCTAGCTCCCTCTACCTATAGGTGTCACCCCCTCCATTTTCGCGGATGAACCCTAAATTTCCCCTCCGCGCCGCGCCGGACATGTCTGACTCCGTGCCGGACGCGTCCAGCCGCCGCCCCGTCCTATCCTATCGTTACAAGTGTCAGTCGCGCCTCCCCCGCCGCCACGGCCCGCCGGGGCCCGAATCGGGCCCTCCTGGCCCGGGACGCCGCCGCCGCCACCCGCGGGCGCCCGAGCCCCACGCCGCTGCCCGCCTTCAGCGCCGGCCACCGCGCGCCTCCCGCCGCCGTTTCGCCTCCGCCGCAAGCTCGCCGCGCCGCCGCGCCATCCCACCGGAGACCCCACGCCTCGCCGCTGCGCTCGCCACCGGCCGCCGCACTGCGCCGCGCTCCGCCGCCTTCCGCCGCCCCGCCGTGCTGCTAGCTCGCTGCGCCACCCCCGCGTCGCCGCACGTCCGCCTCCGCCGCCACGTCATCTCCGGTCATCTCCTCCGGCGAGATCCGGTGGATCGGGATGAGATCCATCGGGATCTCATCCAAACGCCGCGCCCCGCACCTGGATCTCGTCGTCCCGCTTTTCCTCGTCCGCCCGTTGACTTTTTCCGCTGGGTAATATTTCTCTAAGTCCCCAGATGTGTATATTTTTATGCAATCTTCGTTGCATCATAACTCTGCACCCGTTGCTCCGATTCGTGCGTGTAGCATATCAAAATGTTCGTCTCGAAGAGTACATCATTTCATCTCATTGCATAATTTTCATTTGAGCTCATCTTGATTCCCGAAATGCTGTTGGAAGAGGACTATGTGATGATTATGTCAGATCTGTTTCAGCAAATGGCCTTTTGTCATTTTTGCCATGATTAATGTGTGCATGCTATGATCCTGAGCTCTACATGTGTTTTTTTATATGCCATGCCATCTTTACAGGGGTGTATGCCATGTATTTTTGTGATCTTTGTGGTGACTAGCACAAGCATGCAAAGTAGCTTACTCGGTGATGTTGATTTCAGGGACTTAGAATTTCACTAAGTCCTTTTCCTGATTTGCTTTTATGCCATATGTTCATGTTGTTTCCTAGTGATCCGTGCCTCTTTTGAGGATGATCAGTAAAGATGTTTTGTTAAAATTGTGGTGCTCTATCCATCTGTGTCTTTGTTTGCAATTATGGAGCACCCTAGCTTGAGTCAATCGAGCTCTACTTTTGCTATAAAATGATTCTGGCAGATTGTTGACATGTTTAGCGATTTTGTCGAGGATGTTGCTATCGATCCGTGCATGCTATGTTATTGTTCTTGCCATGTCTAGCTCCTATGCCATGTCTTCTTGATGGATGTATGCTTAGCTTGTCATGCAATGCTCTGCAGTGAGTGCATCAAGCTCGTAAACATGCCTACTCGTTAACTGTTTTTGCATGCTCCAGTTTTTCACTAAGTCTGAATCTATTTATGTTTTTACAATGTTCACATGCTTGCAAATGTATTTTCTGATCCATTTTGGCTCAAGGTCACTAAGGGACTTTTGTTACATGCTTTTAGTAGCTTCATGCCATGCCTTTCTTTGCCTTGTTATGTTCCTGTAGCATGTAGTTTTCATGCTCTAAATTGTGCTTCCTGATGATAAATTCCAGACTTGTGTTAATTTCACCAAGTCTGAAAAACCTGTTATCTTTTGCACTTTTGCCATGCTTGTTTGAACCTGTTAATGGATGAATTAGCCGCTGCTCAGTGTTCATCTTTTGTCAAGCATCATAATTGGATCTCTGCCATGCATTTTGTTGTTGCGTTTGAGTGCAGTAGCTTATTTATCTTGATGCATTTAGAAGGCGAGTTGCTGTTTATCGTAGACCGATGCCATATTTGTTTTGCTTGCCATTTCCAAACCGTGCATCCGATTCCGGTGATCTTTATATCAATTTCGACCGAAATCAACTCCTCTTACCAATGGCACTCTTGTATTTCCAAGTTGAGGCCAGGTTCAATCATTCCTTTCCGAATCATGCATATGCATCGCCGCGTCCCACATATCATGCCTTGTTTATGTGTTGGTTGTTTACTATGTTGTGTGCTTCTTTCCGGTGTTGCTTCTTCGGGTTGGTTCCGATAACGTCGCATTTGTGAGGATCCATTCGTCTACGTCCGTTTGTCTTCTTCATGGACTCGTTCTTCTTCCTTGCGGGATCTCAGGCAAGATGACCATACCCTCGAAATCACTTCTATCTTTGCTTGCTTGATTGCTCGCTCTTTTGCTATGCATATGCTACGATACCTACCACTTGCTTATCATGCCTCCTATATTGCCATGTTCAGCCTCTAACCCATCTTGTCCTAGCAAACCGTTGTTTGGCTATGTTATCGCTTTGCTTAGCCCCTCTTATAGCGTTGTTAGTTGCAGGTGAAGATGAAGTTTGTTCCTTGTTGGAACATGGAGATGTTGTTCCTTGTTGGAACATGTTTTATTGTTGGGATATCAAAATATCTCTTATTTAATTAATGCACCTATATACTTGGTAAAGGGTGAAAGGCTCGGCCTTATGCCTGGTGTTTTGTTCCACTCTTGCCGCCCTAGTTTCCGTCATATCGGTGTTATGTTCCTGGATTTTGCGTTCCTTACGCGGTTGGGTGATAATGGGAACCCCTTGACAGTTCGTCTTGAATAAAACTCCTCCAGCAAGGACCAACATTGGTTTTACCATTTGCCACCTAGCCTTTTCTTTTCCCTTGGGTTTCCGGAGCCCAAGGGTCATCTTTATTAAACCCCCGAGCCAGTGCTCCTCTGAGTGTTGGTCCAAACTAGAGTCCTTTGCAGTGCCCCTCGGGGAAACTCGAGGTTTGGTTTTAGCTGTACGGAGCGCTCATCCGGTGTGCCCTGAGAACGAGATATGTGCAACTCCTATCGGGATTTGTCGGCAGAGCGGGTGGCTTTACTGGTCTTGTTTTACCTGTCGAAATGTCTTGTAACCGGGATTCTGAGTCTGATCGGGTCTTCCCGCTAGAAGGAATATCCTTCGTTGTCCGTGAGAGCTTGTGATGGGCTAAGTTGGGACACCCTTGTAGGGATTTGAACTTTCGAAAGTCGTGCCCGCGGTTATGGGCAGATGGGAATTTGTTAATGTCCGGTTGTAGAGAACTTGACACTTGACCTTAATTAAAATACATAACCGCGTGTGTAGCCGTGATGGTCTCTTTTCGGCGGTGTCCGGGAAGTGAACACGGTGTTGGAGTTATGCTTGACGTAAGTAGTTTTGGATCACTTCTTGATCATACTTTCTCGATCGTGCTTTGCCTTCTCTTCTCGCTCTCATTTGCGTATGTTAGCCACCAAATATGCTAGTCGTTTGCTGCAGCTCCACCTCATACCTTTTCCCTACCTATAAGCTTAAATAGTCTTGATCGCGAGGGTGTGACATTGTTGAGTCCCTATGGCTCACAGATACTTCCAAAACCAGTTTCAGGTCCCGACGATTACCGTGCAGGTGACGCAACCCAGCTCAAGGAGGAGCTTGTTGAAGATCGTCTTCATAGTCTTGTTTCGTTTCTAGTTGATCAGTAGTGGAGCCCAGTTGGGGTCGATCGGGGACCTTGTCGCATTTGGGGTTGTTCTCTATTTTGGTTCCGTAGTCGGACCTTAATTGTTTTTGGATGTTGTAATGCTTTATTCATGTATTGTGTGAAGTGGCGATTGTAAGCCAACTATGTATCCCTTTCCCTTATGTATTACTTGGGTTGTGTGAAGATTACCTCACTTGCGACGTTGCTTTCAATGCAGTTATGCCTCTAAGTCGTGCTTCGACACGTGGGAGATATAGCCGCATCGAGGGCGTTACACTCTTAATGGAGGTAATACCCTACTTCCTGCTTGATTGACTTTGATGAGTATAGGGGTTACAAGAGTTGATCTACCTCGAGATCGTACTGGCTAAACCCTAGATGTCTAGCCTATATGATTATGATTGCATCTACGGACTAAACCCTCTGGTTTATATAGACACTGGAGGGGCCTAGGGTTGTACAAAGTCGGTTTATAGAGAAAGGAATCTTCACATCCAAACGCCAAGCTTGCCATCCATGCAAAGGAGAGTCCCGTCCGGACATGGGAGAAGGCCTTCTATCTTGTATCTTCTTGGCCCATCAGTCTGGCCCATATCACATAGCCCGGACGCCCGGGGACCCCCTAATCCAAGACTCCCTCAATTGTGCATGTGGTAGCCTCGTCACCTTCAGGTGGTTGTGGTTGTTCAATCATTTGTTCCATAGCTTGCTGAAAGTTTGAACTTGTAGATTAGTGTACCAGATAAGTTACTAATGAGACAAAAACAAACAAAGTAGGTTTCACGTTTATACATAACTTATTTTGGTGAACTACTGTAATACATTAGCATGTATTGTAGTTCCAACTACATAATAAAATCACTTTCGGAACATATGTCCATGTAGCATGCCTACTGTATTGTCTATTTCCTCACATTCGTTGACATCTAAGGATAAAGAGACATGGTTTAAAGTAGGATGAACATAGTATGACATCATTCATACCATGGGCAAACAGATATAAAAGAAACATGCTATTGTATCATTGTGTGCGCACGTGGACATCACAACTAGATTACAAATCAAGACCAAAAGAATATCCTTCATCTCTTCTTCATGTAAGGTGAAATGATACGTTAAGACAACTGTGTATAAAAGTGAATAGAGTAACTGACATTGGCTGCAAACCAAGCAGTTAAATGAACACATCACAGTACCAATCAGTTCAAAGGCAAGAAGAGTAAGGACTTACAACAACGGCTTGAAATGGTGTGCTCATGACCTTCGTCTTGCTGGTGTGGCAATCCTTGAAGATTTGCACTACATTCGGTTCAGGTTCTTTTTGGTCTGCACGGGTTTTCCTCTGTATTTGGAACAAGTCATTATAGATATGATAATATGGCACAGAAAAAAGAAGGAACTAGCAGCTATTTACAAGAGCCTCGCAGTGTGCAATATAGCTACGAGATCCTGTTGTCTATTGGAATTTCACTTTAGAACGGTTGGTCTTGTTCTTCAAACAGTTAGCCTAGAAGAAGATACACTTGTAAGGCACATACATAAATACAAGTTCCATATGTGGTCTGATCAAATACATATACCCTACCTCATACTTTGGATCATACCAGTGTTTAACAAGGGTTGTCCAGTCTTCATGTGTAATATATTCCACTAGAGATGTTTGGGTGATTTCATTGTTGGCCTTGCCTTCAAAGTGAGATTTTCTAAGGTTGTACCGATACTATCGCAGAGTGATACGTCTCCAACGTATCCATAATTTTGATTGTTCCATGCTGTTATATTATCAAGCTTGGATGTTTTATAATCATTTTATATCATTTTTTGGTACTAACCTTTTGACATAGTGCCAAGTGCCAGTTCCTGTTTTTTCTCTGTTTTTTACATCACAGAAAATCAATAACAGACGGAGTCCAAACGCCGCGAAACTTTACGGAGATTTTTTATGGACCAGAAGGAACATGTTGGGCCCTGGTTGCATCTGGGGGGAGTCCCGAGCAGGGGACAACCCACCAGGGCGCGACAGGAGGCCCAGGCATGCCCTGGTGGGTTGTGCCCACCTCGGGTGCCCTACGGACCGCCTCTTTGCTCTATATATACCCCAAAAATCCCAGAACCCTTGGGGAGTCGATGAAATATTCATCCAGCTGCGGCAGAGTCCAGAACCACCAGATCCAATCTAGACACCATCTCGGATGGGGTTCACCACCTCCATTGGCACCTTCCGATGATGCGTGAGTAGTTCTTTGTAGACCTTCGGGTCCGTAGTTAGTAGCTATATGGCTTCATGTCTCTCTCTCTCTTGATTCTCAATACAATGGTCTCTTGGAGATCCATGTGATGTAACTCTTTTTGCGGTGTGTTTGTTGGGACCTGATGAACTTTAAGTTTATGATCGGTCATATCTTTTTATATCCATGAAAGTTATTTGAGTTTATTTGATCTCTTATATGCATGATCTCTTATAGCCTCGTATTTCTTCTCCCATATTTGGGTTTATTGGCCAACTTGATCTATTTATCTTGCAATGCGAAGAGGTGCCCGGTAGTGGGTTCGATCTTACGGTGTTTGATCCCAGTGACAGAAAGGGAACCGACACGTATGTATCGTTGCTACTAAGGATAAAAAGATGGGATCTATATCTACGCAATAGATAAACGGATCTTGTCTACATCATGTCATCATTCTTATTGCAATACTCCATTTTTCCATGAACTTAATGCACTAGATGCATGCTGGATAGCGGTCGATGTGTGGAGTAATAGTAGTAGATGCAGGCAGGAGTCGGTCTACTAATCTTAGACGTGATGCCAATGTAATGATCATTTCCTAGATATCGTCATAATTATTTGAGGTTCTATCAATTGCCCAACAGTAATTTGTTTACCCACCGTTTGCTATCTTTCTCGAGAGAAGCCAGTAGTGAAACCTACGGCCCCCGGGTCTTCTTCCTCATATATTTGCTTGCGGTCTACTTTTCCTTTGCATTTTTATTCAGATCTATTAAACCGAAAATACAAAAATACTTTGCTGCACTTTATTTTATTTGCGATCTATTATTTTAATCTACTACAAATTTCTGGCATCATTACTCGAAAGGGATTGACAACCCCTTTAACACGTCGGGTTGCGAGGTGTTGTTATTTGTGTGTAGGTGTTGTTTACGTTGTGTTTCTTGGTTCTCCTACTGGTTCGATAACCTTGGTTTCTTCTCTGAGGGAAATACCTACCGTCATTGTGCTGCATCATCCCTTCCTCTTTGGGGAAATACCGATGCAGTCCTAGCAGACATGAGCTTTTCTGGCGCTATAGTCAGAGAGCAATCAAAAGGAATTTCCGGTGCCGTTGCCGGGGAGGATCTTCTTCATAACAAGGTTCCTAATCACAAATCTCATCTCCTCGTAATTTACATTATTTGCCATTTTCCTCTCGTTTTCCTCTCCCCCACTTCACAGAAATTTGCCGTTTTATTCGCCCTCTTTTTCCTTCGCCGTTTTCTCGTCAGATCTCTTGTTTGCTATCTCTACTTGTGTTACCATGTGCCTTCTATTTACCTGCATCTTTGCTTGCTTAAAATCTATTGATATGGATCCACATACACTTGCTAATCTTTTTAAAAGATCCAATCATGATGAGCCAATTGCTAGTGAGTTGAGTGCACTAGATTATCTTTATGAAGTTTTGCTTGAGATTTGTGAATCTGAAAATGGTGATGAAGAAATTTATGAAGTGATTTATGATAGCTCCTTGAATGAAAAGCATGATTGCAATGATTTTACTATAAATTCTATTAATGTCAATTGTGCTAATAATATGCAAAACCCCAAGCTAGGGGATGCTAGTTTTGCTATCTCTACTACTTTTTGCAATGATCATGATTGGGGTGATTCTTCTTATGATCTTCAAAATTTATTTAAACCTCGTGATGAATATGTTTGCAATAATATTGAAAGTGGGTCTGGAAGAGTGTCAAATTTAGCTAAAAATAATCCCACATATTTGGAAAGTGTTGAATCTTATGAAATTTTTGATAAAAGTGGGCTTGGAGTGGTCATGACTTTATTTGATGATAATCCCACTATTTTGGAAGAGTGTCAACTTTGCATGCATGTGGATCATGAAGAGAATATTATATGTGATAGTTATATTGTTGAATTTTATTATGATCCTACATATAATTATTATGAGAGGGGAAAATATGGTTGTAGAAATTTTCATGTTACTAGATTACCTCTCGTTATGTTGAGATCTTTAATGTTTCATTCATCTCCTTTGCATATGCTAGTTTTTGCTTGCCATGATAATTTGTTTGCTTATAAATTCCTATGCATAGGAAGTATGTTAGACTTAAACGTGTTTTTCATATGTTTCATGATTCTCTCTTTGTGTTTCAATTCTTATCTTTCGTGTGAGCATCGTTGAAATATTATGCCTAGCTAAGGGCGTAAAACTATAGCGCTTGTTGGGAGGCAACCCAATGAATAAAATTTATTTTTGCTTTTTCATTTCTTTTCTTGAGTGTTAGCACAATTATGCTACTGTTATGATTGTGTTTTTTGTGTTTTAATTAGTGTTTGTGCCAAGTAAAGCCTATAGGATCTTCTTGGGTGATAGTTGTTTGATCTTGCTGAAAAACAGAAACTTTTATGCTCACAAAATTAATTTTAATTTTTTACCAGAGGGTGATAAAATACCCATAACGCTTGCGGTAGATCAATATACAAATTTCTCAGGTCGTCCTAATTTTTATGATTTTTTGGAGTTACTAAAGTATTCGAAATAGTCAGATTGCTACAGACTATTCTGTTTTGACAGATTCTGTTTTCTTTGTGTTGTGTGCTTATTTTGATGGCTCTATGGTTTTCTTTGATGAGTTTTTGCCACAGAAAAGTTGGAATACAATAGATATAATACGAAAACAAAATATTAATTGGTTTGATACATCACTTATAGTAGTGATTTATTATTCTTATACTAACAGATCTCATGAAGGTTTTGTTGAGTTTTGTGTGATTGAAGTTTTCAAGTTTTGGGTTATCTTACGATGGATGAAGGAAGGATGGCAGATCCTAAGCTTGGGGATGCCCCAACATCCCAAGATATTATCCAAGAATGATCAACCAACTAATCTTGGGGATGCCCCCGAGTGACATCCCCGCTTTCTTCCAACAACTATCGGTATTTTACTCGAGACTATATTTTTATTCGTCACATGATATGTGTTTTGCTTGGAGCGTCTTGTATGATAAGATTCTTTGCTTGTTTTATTTTGTGTTTTAAGTCATCAATCCTTGCTGGACACACCTATTTGAGAGAGCCAAAATTATGTCATGACTTGTTAGAATTGCTCTCTATGCTTCACTTAAATTTTTATGAGCAATGGACTTGCTCTAGTGCTTCACTCATATCTTTTTGAGCATAGTGTGTTTAGTATTTTTGAAGAAATGCTCTCTTTCTTCACTTATTTTTATTTGAGAGTTAGTAAAATTTTGAAGAACTTCTCTCTTGCTTCACTTAAATTAATTTGAGAGAAAGAAAATTTGTTATGCTCATGATCTTCACTTATATTTGTTTGAGCTTATGAAAAGCAACATGCGAAAATTAGTCCCAAAGTGATAGATATCCAAGAAGGATAAAGAAAAAATGTCATGAAGATCATTGGACAAAATAAACTTGATTCTTAGTAATAGTTTAGAGAGATGATTATGTGATATGTGAGTCATGTTGATGAGTAATTGTGCTCTAGTAGGAATATAGGTGTTAAGGTTTGTGATTCCCGAAGCATGCATGTATAGTCTCTCGTTATGCTATGATGTTGGAGCATGACTTATTTTTGATTGTCTTCCTTATGAGTGGCGGTCGGGGACGAGCGATGGTCTTTTCCTACCAATCTATCCCCCTAGGGGCATGCGTAGTAGTACTTTGCTTCGAGGGCTAATAAACTTTTGCAATAAGTATATGAGTTCTTTATGACTAATGTGAGTCCATGGATTATACGCACTCTAGCCTTTTCGCAAATTGCTAGCCTCTACGGTACCGTGCATTGCCCTTTCTCACATCGAGACGTGGTGCAAACTTTGCAGGTGCATCCAAACCCCGTGATATGATACGCTCTATCACACATAAGCCTTATTATATCTTCCTCAAAACAGCGACCATACCTACCTATTATGGCTTTTCTATTATATCTTCCTCAAAACAGCGACCATACCTACCTATTATGGCTTTTCCATGGCCATTCCGAGATATATTGCCATGCAACTTCCACCGCTTCCATTTGATGACTTGAGCATTCACTGTCATATTGCTTTGCATGATCATATAGCTGACATAGTAGTTGCAGCTCAGCCACCGTTCATCATTTTTCGTACATGGTACGCTAGATCATTGCACATCCTGGTACGTGCCAGAGGCACTCATATAGAGTCATACTTTGTCATAGGTATCGAGTTGTAATTTTTATTTCTTTTGAGTTATAAGTAAATAGAAGTGTGATGATCATGATTATTCATTTTTAGAGCAGCGCCCCAGTGAGGAAAGGATGGAGACTATGATTCCCCCACAAGTCGGGATAAGGCTCCGGACAATGAGAAAAAATAAAAGAAAATAAAAAGAAAAAGAAAAGAAAAAAAATAAACAAATAGAGAAGGGGCATTGTTAGTATCCTTTACCACACTTGTGCTTCAAAGTAGCACCATGTTTTTCATATTGAGAGTCTCCTATGTTGTCACTTTCATATACTAGTGGGATTTTTTCATTATAGGATTAGATGCACGCCCACTTAGTTTTCATATTGACCTTTCATACACTTATAGGTCTTAGTTCATTCGTTGCATGGCAATCCCTACTCCTCACGTTGATATCGATTGATGGGCATCTCCTTAGCCCATTGGTTAGCCGCATCGATGTGAGACTTCCTTACTTTGTTGTCTTCTCTATATTTGCCCCTATCATCATACTCTGTTCCACCCGTAGTGCTATATCCATGGCTTGCGCTCATGTATTGCGTGTGGGTTGAAAAAGCTGAAGCTCGTTAAAAGGTATGAACCAATTGCTCGGCTTCTCATCGGGGTTGTGCATGATAAATACTTTGTGTTAAGAAGACAGAGCATGACAAGATTATATGATTTTGTAGGGATAACTTATTTTAGCATTGATATTTTGAAAGATATGGTTGCTTGTTGATATGCTTGAGTATCTAAATTATTATATCAAAACTAGACTATTGCTTTGAATCACATAAAAACTCCAAATGTCCATGCTATAAAGAAAATAATATGATATGACATGTTAAACAACACTCCACATCAAAAATTCTGTTTTTATCACTTACCTACTCGAGGACGAGTAAGAGTTAAGCTTGGGGATGCTGATACGTCTCCAATGTATCTATAATTTTTGATTGTTCCATGCTGTTATATTATCGATCTTGGATGTTTTATAATCATTTTATATCATTTTTTGGTACTAACCTATTGACATAGTGCAAAGTGCCAGTTCCTGTTTTTTTTTGTTTTTTACAGCGCAGAAAATCAATATGAGACGGAGTCCAAATGCCATGAAACTTTACAGAGATTTTTTATGGACCAGAAGGAACATGTTGGGCCCTGGTTGCACCTGGGGGGAGTCCCGAGGAGGGGACAACCCACTAGGGCGCGCCAGGAGGCCCAGTCGTGCCCTGGTGGGTTGTGCCCACCTTGGGTGCCCCCCAGACCGCCTCTTTGCTCTATAAATACCCCAAAAAGCCCAGAACCCTAGGGGAGTCGACGAAATATTCATCCAGCCGCCGCAGAGTCCAGAACCACTAGATCCAATCTGGACACCATCTCGGATGGGGTTCACCACCTCCATTGGTGCCTCTCCGATCATACATGGGTAGTTCTTTGTAGACCTCCGGGTCCGTAGTTAGTAGCTAGATGGCTTCATCTCTCTCTCTCTCTCTCTTGATTCTCAATACAATGGTCTCTTGGAGATCCATATGATGTAACTCTTTTTGCGGTGTGTTTATTGGGATCTGATGAACTTTGAGTTTATGATCAGTCATATCTTTTTATATCCATGAAAGTTATTTAAGTTTCTTTGTTCTCTTATATGCATGATCTCTTATAGCCTCGTATTTCTTCTCCGATATTTGGGTTTTGTTTGGCCAACTTGATCTATTTATCTTGCAATGGGAAGAGGTGCCCAGTAGTGGGTTCGATCTTACGGTGTTTAATCCCAGTGACAGAAAGGGAACCGACACGTATGTATCCTTGCTACTAAGGATAAAAAGATGGGATCTATATCTACGCAATAGATAAACGGATCTTGTCTACATCATGTCATCGTTCTTATTGCATTACTCCGTTTTCCATGAACTTAATACACTAGATGCATGCTGGATAGCGGTCGATGTGTGGAGTAATAGTAGTAGATGCAGGCAGGAGTCGGTCTACTAATGTTGGACGTGATGCCTATGTAATGATCATTGCATGGATATCGTCATAATTATTTGAGGTTCTATCAATTGCCCAACACTAATTTTTTACCCACCGTTTGCTATCTTTCTCGAGAGAAGCCACTAGTGAAACCTACGCCCCCAGGTCTTCTTCCTCATATATTTGCTTGCGATCTTCTTTTCCTTTGCATTTTATTCAGATCTATTAAACCGAAAATACAAAAATACTTTGCTGCACTTTATTTTATTTGCGATCTATTGTTTCAATCTACTACAAATTTCTGGCATCATTACTCGAAAGGGATTGACAACCCCTTTAACATGTCGGGTTGCGAGGTGTTGTTATTTGTGTGTAGGTGTTGTTTACGTTGTGTTGCTTGGTTCTCCTACTGGTTCGATAACCTTGGTTTCTTCACTGAGGGAAATACCTACCGTCGTTGTGCTGCATCATCCCTTCCTCTTTAGGGAAATACCGACATAGTCCTTGCAGACAGGAGCTTTTCTGGCGCTATAGTCAGAGAGCAATCAAAAGGAATTTCTGGTGCCGTTGCCGGGGAGGATCTTCTTCATAACAAGGTTCCTAATCACAAATCTCATCTCCTCGTAATTTACATTATTTGCCATTTTCCTCTCCCCCACTTCACATAAATTTGTCGTTTTATTCGCCCTCTTTTTCCTTCATCGTTTTCTCGTCAGATCTCTTGTTTGCTATCTCTACTTGTGTTACCATGTGCCTTCTATTTGCCTGCATCTTTGCTTGCTTGAATCTATTGATATGGATCCACATCCACTTGCTAATCTTTTTAAAATATCCAATCATGATGAACCAATTGCTAGTGAGTTGAGTGCACTAGATTATCTTTATGAAGTTTTGCTTGAGAGTTGTGAATCTGAAAATGGTGATGAAGAAATTTATGAAGTGATTCATGATAGCTCCTTGAATGAAAAGCATGGTTGCAATGATTTTACTATAAATTCTATTAATGTCAATTGTGCTAATAATATGCAAAGCCCCAAGCTAGGGGATGCTAGTTTTGCTATCTCTACTACTTTTAGCAATGATCATGATTGGGGTGATTCTTCTTATGATCTTCAAAATTTATTTAAACCTCGTGATGAATATGTTTGCAATAATATTGAAAGTGGGTTTGGAAGAGTGTCAACTTTAGCTAAAAATAATCCCACATATTTGGAGAGTGTTGAATCTTATGAAATTTTTGATAAAAGTGGGCTTGGAGTGGTCATGACTTTATTTGATGATAATCCCACTATTTTGGAAGAGTGTCAACTTTGCATGCATGTGGGTCATGAAGAGAATATTTTTTGTGATAGTTATATTGTTGAATTTGATTATGATCCTACATATAATTATTATGCGAGGGGAAAATATGGTTGTAGAAATTTTCATGTTACTAGATTACCTCTCGTTATGCTGAGATCGTTAATGTTTTATTCCTCTCCTTTGCATATTCTAGTTTTTGCTTGCCATGATAATTTGTTTGCTTATAAAATTCCTATGCATAGGAAGTATGTTAGACTTAAATGTGTTTGCCATATGTTTCATGATGCTCTCTTTGTGTTTCAATTCATATGCCTAGTTAAGGGCGTAAAACTATAGCGTTCGTTGGGAGGCTACCCAACGAATAAAATTATTTTTGCCTTTTGCTTTCTGTTCTTGAGTGTTAGCACAATTACGCTACTGTTATGATTGTGTTTTTTGTGTTTTAATTAGTGTTTGTGCCAAGTAAAGCCTATAGGATCTTCTTGGGTGATAGTTATTTGATCTTGCTAAAAAACAGAAACTTTTATGCTCACAAAATTAATTTTAATTTTTTACCAGAGGGTGATAAAATACCCATAACACTTGCAGTAGATCAATATACAAATTTCTCAGGTCGTCCTAATTTTTAAGATTTTTTGGAGTTATTGAAGTAGTCGAAATAGTCAGATTGCTACAGACTGTTCTGTTTTGACAAATTCCGTTTTCTTTCTGTTGTGTGCTTATTTTGATGGCTCTATGGTTTTATTTGATGAGTTTTTGCCATAGAAAAGTTGGAATATAGTAGATGTAATACAAAAACAAAATATGAATTGGTTTGATACATCACTTATAGTAGTGATTTATTATTCTTATACTAACGGATCTCACGAAGGTTTTGTTGAGTTTTGTGTGATTGAAATTTTCAAGTTTTGGGTTATGTTATGATGGATGAAGGAAGGAAGAGCCTAAGCTTGGGGATGCCCCAGCATCCGAAGATATATCCAAGAATGAGCAACCAACTAAGCTTGGGGATGCCCCCGAGTGGCATCCCCGCTTTCTTCCAACAACTATCGGTATTTTACTCGAGACTATATTTTTATTCGTCACATGATATGTGTTTTGCTTGGAGTATCTTGTATGATAAGAGTCTTTGCTTGTTTTATTTTGTGTTGTAAGTCATCAATCCTTGCTGGACACACCTATAGCAACCAGACCTCAAACGGTCCAATCTCTGTGCTCCGGTGTCATCCCTGGATCAGTAATGCTGACACCACACAGTACTTGAAGGATTTATAACAGAGTAGCAATCACACACTTATTACATCGAGTGTCTCAAAAGAGATCTTATTACAATAAATATGGCTTAAGGCCATCTAATAACGATAACAGCGGAAGGCTTGGAAGATAAGTGAGTCCATCAACTCCAACGGCATCACTGAGTATAGAACCACGACCTAAAACTCCTTAATCGTCGTCTGAAAAGTCTGCAACATTAACGTTGCAGCCCGAAAAGTCAGCACATGGAATATGCTGGCAATGTAACACATAGAGGAGTAATGGAATGAAACAGCTATACTATATGCATATTTGGCTGGTGGAAAGCTCTATGGTTACAGTTTTGCGTAAAGCCAATTTTTCCCTACTGCAAAGGAATAAATTTATTTAACTATCATGGTGGTTGTTAAACATTGAGAATGGTTGACAGCATTCTCAATCCCAATTAAGTACATCATTAAACAACCCATCAAATTAATTTTAGTAACATGTTGAGATTCACATGATAATCCAGGTACTAGATACTCAAGATGTCCATAACCGGGGACACGCTAACCATGATTAGTTTATACACTCTGCAGAGCGCACACATGTTTGAGAAGACGGATGACCGAGACATAGTCTTTCAGAAGCGCTAGCACCTTACGATGGGTAGACCGTACCACCTACATCCCCTACATCTGCTAGTCTACCACTGTAAGAGTTCGCACGACTTAGTCAACTATGCTAGAGCCCATAATAGCTTGTGGCTGCACACGGAAGTTTCTAGCATGAAAAATCTCATGATCCCTTTGAGCCTGGGTGGCGGTCCAAAAGAAAACAGGCAATCCTGGAATACCCAGGTACCCCAATCCACCCAGATGTGTATTTAAGTTGCCACCTTAGATAAACCATTGATTTAAAACTCTCACATCTGTCATGGATATCACTCACCCAAGCCACGTCTACTAGCATAGCATAGCAATAATAAGCAAACGTAGAAGTAACTCCCAAAGGTTTGATAATAAACAGGTAATAGGTATTACCTCAACTACGTCCCAAACCCACAATTTAATTAGATCCTAAAATATGCAAGGTGTGGGGATTGATCTAATGCAATAAAACTGGGTAGTAGAAGGTATGATCAAAGTGTTACTTGCCTTGCCGACGATCCGTGAAACTTAGTGATTCGTAGTAACAAGCGGCGCACTCCGGGTACTCTATCGCAAACAAACAAGCATACAATAAGTACTCAACTAATGCACAGGTAAAACTCAAATAAGAGATCTAACCAAAAAGTTCAACTTAAGAACTCCGGTTGGCAAAAAGAATCAAATCGAACGAAGCAACGAAAGACAAACGGCAAAAGAAACAGGCTTCGATTACTATTTTGGATCTAGGGCAATTTTTTACAGTGGCAAAAACTTGTTTGAGTTGGTTAAACGGAAAGAGGGTTTCGAGACGAAACTCCAGGCGCTTGAATCGCCTGATTCCGATAAACGAGCGAGAAGTTATACTAAAACGAAAATCGGATCAGAAATCGCGATCAGAAAAATCGCGGATTTAATCCGAGAAAAAGAAAAACGACGAACAGTTTAACGAACGAACGTTCGTTAACTGGATCTAAACGACGAACACGTTCGTTAAAATGAACGAACGAGCGAACGCTCCCTAATTAGCCTAAACCGAAATAAAACCGATCTAATAAAAAACGAATATAAAAAAGAAACCGCGGTTTTTTTAAAAAAAACCGAACGATTTTTCTAAAGAAAACCGCCGGCGACGGCGGCTACCTCTACGACGGGTCCGGCGGGCGGCAGGGCGGCTCCGGCGAGGCGGCGCGGGCGGCGGGGCGGCGAGGCGGCGGGTCGACGTGGGGCGGCGCGCGGCAGCGGCGGCGGCCTAGGGTTAGGGTTAGGGTTAGGGCGCGGTGCGGGGCTCGAGGCGGGCTGGGGCGCTGGTGGGCTGGCCGGCTTGGGCGGGCGCCTTATAGCTCGGGTACGGCCCGAAGTCGGTTCACGTTTTTTTTAAAATAATAACCTGCAGAAAAAAAATAAAAGAAATACTAAACGGACTCCAAAAATCCCGAAATAAATTTTCCCCGGCTTCTAAAATCAAGCCGCACAGGATGAACATTTATTTGGGGCCTAAATGCAATTTTGAAAAATACGCATTTTTCCTAAATTCAAATAAAATAGCAAATAAAACCATATAAAATCTTATTTGATTTTTTTATTAAATCCTCAATATTATTTTATTTTGGGAAAGTCATTTTATTCCCTCTCTCATATTTTTGCAATGGAAATTATTGAAGATAAAATAAATAAAATCAAATGATCCTATTTTTTTTCAAAATTTGAGACAACTCAAATATGAAAAATAACGAAATCCCCAACTCTCTCCGAGGGTCCTTGAGTTGCAAAAAATTTCTAGGATCAACCAAAATGCAATAAATATGATATGCAATGATGATCTAGTGTATAACATTCCAAATTGAAAATTTGGGATGTTACAAATGATGATCTAGTGTATAACATTCCAAATTGAAAATTTGGGATGTTACAAACCTACCCCTCTTAAGATGAATCTCGCCCTCGAGATTCGGGTTGGCTAGAAAATAGGTGAGGGTGGTCCTTCAGCAAATCTTCCTCTCGTTACCAGGTGGCTTCATTTTCCGTGTGGTGGCTCCACTGAACCTTGCAAAACTTGATAACCTTGCTGCGGGTGACTCGACTGGCATACTCTAGAATCTTAACTGGCTTCTCCTCATAGGTCAAATCACTGTCCAACTGAATTGCTTCCAGTGGTACCGTATCTCTCAGCGGTATGTCAGCCATCTCCGTGTGGCACTTCTTCAACTGGGATACATGAAATACGTCGTGAACTCCTGACAATCCTTCGGGCAATTCCAACTTGTAGGCTACTTCTCCCATACGTTCCAACACTTTGTATGGGCCTACAAAACGTGGCGCTAGTTTTCCCTTAACTCCAAAGCACTTAACTCCTTGAAGTGGTGGTACTCGAAGATAAACTCGGTCTCCGACTTCGTAAACTGTCTCCTTCGTTTAGAATCTGCATAACTCTTCTGCCTAGATTAAGCTACCTTTAGCCTGTCGCGAATTAATTTCACTTTCTGTTCAGATTCCTTTATCAGATCCGGTCCAAACAACTGGTGATCTCCAACTTCATCCCAGGACAATGGGGTCCTGCACCTCCTTCCGTACAGGGCTTCGAAAGGGGCCATCTTCAAACTGGTTTGGTAGCTGTTGTTGTAAGAGAACTCTGCATATGGCAAATTCTCATCCCAACTAGATCTGTAATCTAGCGCACAAGCTCTTAGCATATCCTCCAAGATCTGGTTGACTCTCTCAGTCTGTCCATCTGTCTGCGGGTGGAAAGCTATGCTAAACTCTAGTCTGGTTCCCAAAGTCTCATGCAACTGATTCCAGAACTTTGAAGTAAACTGGTTTCCTCTATCTGATACAATGCTCCTCGGAACTCCATGCAGACATACGATCCTGGTCATGTATATCTTTGCCAACCTTGCACTGGTATAGGTAGTCTTCACTGGAATGAAATGAGCTACCTTTGTCAAACGATCGACTACAACCCATATCGAGTCATAGCCTGAACGTGTTCTGGGCAATCCTATAATAAAATCCATGCCTAGCTTATCCCACTTCCATTCGGGTATCGGCAATGGTTGTAGCAATCCTGCTGGCTTCTGATGCTCTGCCTTCACTCTCTGACATACCTCACAAACTGCTACGTACTCCGCAATATCCTTCTTCATTCCGGTCCACCAGAAAATATCCTTCAAATCCAAATACATCTTGGTATTTCCTGGGTGAATCGAATATGGTGAATCATGGGCCTCTTGCAAAATTAGCTTCCTGAGCTCCGAATCATTTGGTACATAGACACGGTCTTCAAACCATAAGGTATCGTGCTCATCCTCACGAAATCCCTTAGCTTTTCCTTTGCTAATTTTCTCCTTAATAGAAGCAATCTCCTTGTCAGTCCTTTGAGCTTCTCTGATCTTATCCATCAAAGTAGACTGAATCTCCAATGCTGCGACATAGCCTCTCGGGACTATTTCTAAACATAACTCTCGAAGACTTTTGGCTAACTCCCTTGGTAATTCTCCCGTCATTAGGGTGTTGACATGGCTCTTACGGCTTAATGCGTCAGCTACTACATTAGCCTTTCCGGGATGATAATGCAATTTCATATCATAATCCTTGATGAGCTCCAACCATCTCCTTTGTCTGAGGTTCAACTCCTTCTGTGTGAAAATATACTTCAGACTCTTATGATCCGTGTACACTTCGCAATGGTTTCCAATCAGAAAATGTCTCCAAGTCTTCAGTGCATGCACTACGGCTGCTAACTCCAAGTCATGCATAGCATAATTTATCTCATGAGGCTTAAGCTGTCGTGAGGCATATGAAACAACTCTCCCTTCCTGCATAATCACTACTCCAAGTCCTCGACGTGAAGTGTCGCAATACACCTCATAATCCTTGGTCTGGTCTGGCAAAATCAACACTGGTGAAGTAACCAAACGTTTCTGCAACTCCTGAAAACTAGCCTCACATTCCTCCGTCCATATGAACTTGGTATCCTTCTTCAACAACTCCGTCATAGGCTTCACAATCTTTGAGAGATTCTCAATAAACCTCCGGTAGTATCCTGCGAGTCCAAGAAAACTCCAGATCTCTCCCATGATGGTTGGTGCTTCCCACTTGGTCATGGTATCAACTTTAGTGGGATCTACTGCTATACCTTCTCCGGATATAACGTGTCCGAGAAATCCAACTTCCTTCAACCAAAACTCACATTTGCTAAACTTGGCATATAGTTGATGTTCCCTGAGCTTTCCAATAACCAAACACAAATGTTCCTTATGCTCCTCTTCATTCTTTGAGTAAACCAGGATATCATCAATGAACACTATGACGAACTTATCCAAGAACTCCATAAACACCTTGTTCATCATGTTCATAAAATATGCAGGTGCGTTAGTGAGACCAAATGATATAATGGTATACTCGTACAGCCCATACCTGGTGGTAAAAGCTGTCCTGGGTATATCCCGTTCCCGAATCTTCAACTGGTGGTATCCTGATCGCAGATCGATCTTGGAAAATACCTTAGCTCCTTGCAATCGATCAAACAGATCATTGATCATCGGTAGTGGGTACTTGTTCTTGATGGTTACTTCATTGAATCCTCGATAATCGACAACCATCCTTAATGATCCATCCTTCTTCTCCACTAGAAGTACTGGCGATCCCCAAGGTGAAGAACTTGGGAGAATATAACCTTTATCCAGTAATTCCTTAATTTGCTTCTTAATTTCCACCAAATCCTTTGCAGGCATCCTATATGGTCTCTTTGATATTGGCCCTGTGCCTGGCAAAAGCTCAATCAAAAACTCAATATCTCTATCCGGTGGCATGCCCGACAACTCTTCTGGAAATACTTCGGGGAAATCCTTCACTACTGGTACTTCCTCCTGCACAACTCCTGTTAAGCAATTTACTTGAGTCCTCTTTGGCACATGTCGGGATACATACTTGATCCTTCTCCCTTCTGGGGTGGTAAGCAAAATTGACTTACTAGCACATTCAATATTCCCTTTATACTTTGATAACCAATCCATGCCTAATATCACATCCAATCCTTGAGATTCCAATACTATTAGGTCTGAGGGAAAAACATAGTTACCAATCCTTAATGGTAACCGATCACACCATAGACTAGCCATATATTCTGCTCCAGGCGAGGTTACTAACATGGGTGACCTAAGGGCTTGGGTTGGCAGTTTATACTTATCCACAAATCCCCTTGATATGTATGAATGCGATGCACCAGTATTGAAAAGAGCGAGTGCAGTAAATGACTTAACCAAAAACTTACCGATTACTGCATCCGGCTGCTCTTCAACCTCCTCCACATTAACGTGGTTCACCTGTCCCCTGTTGAAAGGGTTCGGCTTCTTACCAGAGCTTCCATTGCCATTTCCATTTTGTGATTCAGGACATTCATTGGCATAATGTCCGGTCTTCTGGCACTTAAAGCAAGTGACTTGGCTCAGGTCTTTCTTGGCTGGGGTTGATGGGTTGGTGCGGTTCTAGCCGTTGCTTCCTCCATTCCCATTACCATTCCTGGGGCCATTGTGATTGTGCGTGCTACCTCCTCCATGGGTATGCTGAAAATGTCCTCCCGGTCTAGGGGTAAATCGTGGCTTCTGCTGAGCTCCTGAATTGTACTTTCCTTGTGTATACTTCCTCTTGCGATTTTCAATTTGCTGCTGCTTCCCTTCAATCATAAGAGCACGATCTACCAACTCCTGGTAGTTGTTGAAGGTTGCTACCATCAACTGCATGCTCAACTCATCATTCAGTCCTTCCAGAAACTTCTCCTGCTTAGCGGCATCCGTAGCAACATCATTTGGGGCATAACGTGCTAGCTTACTAAAGTCCTCCACATACTGGCCAACTGTCCGTCCTGCTTGGCGCAAGTTGTGAAACTCTCGCTTCTTCATGGCCATAGCTCCTGATGAAACATGGGCAGTTCGAAAAGCCTGCTGAAACTGGTCCCATGTGACAGTATCGACAAGGAAAGTGGCTGTGAAATTCTCCCACCATGATGCTGCGGGTCCTTCAAGCTGACATGCGGCAAACTTCACCTTCTCTGCATCCGTGCATCCTGATGTGGTCAACTCTCTAGCTGTCTTACGGAGCCAATCATCTGCTACTATCGGCTCGGTGCTACTGGAAAACACCGGCGGATTCAGCCTAAGAAAACGGGCTAAGTGATCAACAGGTGGTGGTGGTGGTGGGTTGTTGTTGTTGTTCCCCTGATTCTGATTCTGGACTAGCAACTGCATCAACGTGTTCTGCTGCTGGATCAACTAGGTGAGCTCCGGTGGAAAGGTAAATCCGGGGTCACGTCTCGGAGGCATCTGAGGGTTTAGAAAAGATGAGATTTAAGAATAGAGGGGGTCTAAAGAGAAAACACTACCCATATGCACATGAGGCAAAGCAAACAATTCACTTCATTCAATCAAACAAGGGCATACAATCGATCTAACTATTGCAAAAGTGCTCGGACTACTATATTTACATGGTGGACTACTACTACTACTGATGAGGTGGTCTACTAGAAATATTCTTCGGTTGCAGACTCCTTGATATCTGCTCCAGCTTCATCAACATAGTCATCATCGCTATAATCTGGATCTGAGTCGGTGTCATCGATGATGATGTAGTCTTCCGGGCGAATCTCCTTGGGTTCTTCGTCTTCTTCTATTGGCATAGGGACTCCCATAAATATTCCATTCTTCATTGTTAGGTCGGCATTCTTATCCACTAATACTTCAGTTTCCTCTTCATAATCTTCACGTGTAGCCTTGAGTTCTTCCTCTAGTTCCTTGATTCTTGTCCTTGCCTTCTTCAAGTCTATCATGTCGGCGCACATCTGGTTCTCCTGACATCGAATGTGCTGGTTTAACTCCTGGATAAAAGCTGCAATTGATCTATCCTTTCTGGTGCTGATCATTTCCCAGTGCTCATCTCGGCGCCCACAAATCTGGTAGATAGAATCCTTGAGATCATTGCGGTAGGCTTCTCCAATGCGTCCCATGGCAATGTGAGCTGCCATGCTCTTTCCTAGACTCCAAGTTGGTGCATCAAAAGAAAACTCTATGGGCTCAGTGACTGGCATGAACGTCCTTCCTAGAACTTGAACTTGAATCATCCAGCACTCTTCTTTAGGTGAAGTTTGGTACTCCTATGTTCAGGTATCTAGTGACTTCCTTCAAGTGACGTCCAAAGGGTGTATCTTCATCCGGTTGCGTGAACTTGTTCCTTGCATCCACCATCCTAAAGAGTAGAAAAGATGAGAGATCAGAAGAGAAGAGTGAGTAGTGATCTAGGTCTTTAGCTTAGTGGTTGTGTCCTACAGTCAGCGTGTGCTCTGATACCATCTTGTAGCGACCAGACCTCAAACGGTCCAATCTCTGTGCTCCGGTGTCATCCTTGGATCAGTAATGCTGACACCACACAGTACTTGAAGGATTTATAACAGAGTAGCAATCACACACTTATTACATCGAGTGTCTCAAAAGAGATCTTATTACAATAAATATGGCTTAAGGCCATCTAATAACGATAACAACGGAAGGCTTGGAAGATAAGTGAGTCCATCAACTTCAACGGCATCACTGAGTATAGAACCACGACCTAAAACTCCTTAATCGTCGTCTAAAAAGTCTGCAACATTAACATTGCAGCCCGAAAACGGGTCAACAGATGGAATATGCTGGCTATGTAACACATAGAGAGTAATGGAATGAAACAGCTATACTATATGCATATTTGGCTGGTGGAAAGCTCTATGGTTACAGTTTTGCGAAAAGCCAATTTTTCCTTACTGCAAAGGAATAAATTTTATTTAACTATTATGGTGGTTGTTGAACATTGAGAATGGTTGACAGCATCCTCAATCCCAATTAAGTAACATCATTAAACAAACCCATCAAATTAAATTTTATAGTAACATGTTGAGATTCACATGATAATCCAGGTACTAGACACTCAAGATGTCCACAACCGGGGACACGGCTAACCATGATTAGTTTATACACTCTGCAGAGGTTTGCGCACTTTTCCCCACAAGACTCGATCTCCTCCGTTGGATTTCTTGCACTACATGGTGTTTGAGAAACGGATGACCGCGACATAGTCTTTCAGAAGCGCTAGCACCTTACGATGGGTAGACCGTACCACCTACATCCCCTACATCTGCTAGTCTACCACTGTAAGAGTTCGCACGACTTAGTCAACTATGCTAGAGCCCATAATAGCTTGTGGCTGCACACGGAAGTTTCTAGCATGAAAAATCTCATGATCCCTTTGAGCCTGGGTGGCGGTCCAAAAGAAAACAGGCAATCCTGGAATACCCAGGTACCTCAATCCACCCAGATGTGTATTTAAGTTGCCACCTTAGATAAACCATTGATTTGAAACTCTCACATCTGTCATGGATATCACTCACCCAAGCCACATCTACTAGCATAGCATAGCAATAATAAGCAAACGTAGAAGTAACTCCCAAAGGTTTGATAATAAACAGGTAATAGGTACTACCTCAACTACGTCCCAAACCCACAATTTAATTAGATCCTAAAATATGCAAGGTGTGGGGATTGATCTAATGCAATAAAACTGGGTAGTAGAAGGTATGATCAAAGTGTTACTTGCCTTGCCGACGATCCGCGAAACTTAGTGATTCGAAGTAACAAGCGGCGTACTCCGGGTACTCTATCGCAAACAAACAAGCATACAATAAGTACTCAATTAATGCACAGGTAAAACTCAAATAAGAGATCTAACCAGAAAGTTCAACTTAAGAACTCCGGTTGGCAAAAAGAATCAAATCGAACGAAGCAACGAAAGACAAACGGCAAAAGAAACAGGCTTCGATTACTATTCTGGATCTAGGGCAATTTTTTACAGTGGCAAAAACTTGTTTGAGTTGGTTAAACGGAAAGAGGGTTTCGAGACGAAACTCTAGGCGCTTGAATCGTCTGATTCCGATAAACGAGCGAGAAGTTATACTAAAACGAAAATCGGATCAGAAATCGCAATCAGAAAAATCGCGGATTTAATCTGAGAAAAAGAAAAACGACGAACAGTTTAACGACGCACGTTCGTTAACTGGATCTAAACGACGAACACGTTCGTTAAAACAAACGAACGCTCGCTAATTAGCCTAAACCGAAATAAAACCGATCTAATAAAAAAACGAATCTAAAAAAAATAAACCGCGGTTTTTCTAAAGAAAACCGCCGGCGACGGCGGCTACCTTGGCGGCGGGTCCGGCGGGCAGCGGGGTGGCTCCGGCGAGGCGGCGCGGGCGGCGGGGCGGCGGCGCGGGGCGGCGGCGAGGCGGCGGGGCGACGCGGGGCGGCGCGCGGCGGCCTAGGGTTAGGGTTAGGGTTAGGGCGTGGCGCGGGGCTTGAGGTGGGCTGGGGCGCTGGTGGGCTGGCCAGCTCGGGCGGGCGCCTTATAAAGGCTGCCCCGGGCGGAGTCCCGCTCGGGTACGGCCCGGAGTCGGTTCGCGTTTTTTTAAATAATGACGCGCAGGAAAAAAATAAAAGAAATACTAAACGGACTCCAAAAATCCCAAAATAAATTTCCCCTGGCTTCTAAAATCAAGCCGCACAGGATGAACATTTATTTGGGGCCTAAATGCAATTTTGAAAAACACGCATTTTTTCCTAAATTCAAATAAAATAGCAAATAAAACCAAATAAAATCTTATTTGATTTTTTTATTAAATCCTCAATATTTCTTTATTTTCGGAAAGTCATTTTATTCCCTCTCTCATATTTTTGCAATGGAAATTATTGAAGATAAAATAAATAAAATCAAATGATCCTATTTTTTTCAAAATTTGAGACAACTCAAATATGAAAAATAACGAAATCCCCGACTCTCTCCGAGGGTCCTTGAGTTGCGAAAAATTTCTAGTATCAACCAAAATGTAATAAATATGATATGCAATGATGATCTAGTGTATAACATTCCAAATTGAAAATTTGGGATGTTACAACACCTATTTGAGAGAGCCAAAATTATGTCATGGCTTGTTAGAATTGCTCTCTATGCTTCACTTAAATTTTTATTAGCAATGGACTTGCTCTAGTACTTCACTCATATCTTTTTGAGCACGGTGTGTTTAGTATTTTTGAATAAATGCTCTCTTACTTCACTTAGATTTATTTGAGAGTTAGTAAAATTTTGAAGAAATTCTCTCTTGCTTCACTTAAATTAATTTTAGAGAAAGAAAATTTGTTATGCTCATGATCTTCACTTATATTTGTTTGAGCTTATGAAAAGCAACATGTGAAAATTAGTCCCAAAGTGATAGATATCCAAGAAGGATAAAGAAAAAATGTCATGAAGATCATTGGGAAAAATAAACTTGATTCTTAGTAATATTTTTGAGATATGATGATGTGATATGTGAGACATGTTGATGAGTAATTGTGCTCTAGTAGAAATATTGGTGTTAAGGTTTGTGATTCCCGAAGCATGCATGTATAGTCTCTCATTATGCTATGATGTTGGAGCATGACTTATTTTTGATTGTCTTCCTTATGAGTGGCGGTCGGGGATGAGCGATGGTCTTTTCCTACTAATCTATCCCCCTAGGGGCATGCGCAGTAGTACTTTGCTTCGAGGGCTAATAAACTTTTGCAATAAGTATATGAGTTCTTTATGACTAATGTGAGTCCATGGATTATACACACTCTTACCTTTTCGCAATTTGCTAGCCTCTACGGTACCGTGCATTGCCCTTTCTCACATCGAGACGTGGTGCAAACTTCGCAGGTGCATCCAAACCTCGTGATATGATACGCTCTATCACACATAAGCTTTATTATATCTTCCTCAAAACAACCACCATACCTACCTATTATGGCTTTTCCATGGCCATTCCGAGATATATTGCCATGCAACTTCCACCGCTTCC